>NC_065446.1:231876025-232176025 GCF_917563875.1 Diabrotica virgifera virgifera | reverse complement strand
AGTTTTCAATGAGAATGTGCGTTCTTACAAAAAATGAGTAATATAACGTCAGAACAAACAGCCCAAATTGTAGGTTTATTTTGAGATGGACGATCGCAGCAATATCTTGCTCATGTTACGGGAATCCAATAATCCAGCGTCCAAGGTACGGAGAAAGTGGAGGATACACAAGAAGGCCAGTTCTAGGACGTCTTAGGTGCATGAACCGCTCAGATGAATGTTATTTACATCTGCAGACTTTGAGTACACATCATGTTACAGGTAGACAACTGCGAAATGATCTTTCCAACTTTTCACAGCCCGTGGCCCATAATGTTTGGTTCGTAAAGTGCAAATTCGGTTAGAAACAGATTAAGGGAATTTGGAATCAGAGCCAGAATGCCTGCTACTGCTCCACTGATAACGAGTGCCCACCATATAGCACGTTTAAGTTTGGCACCAGAACATGCCGATTGGGATATTAACGACGAATACGTAATGAGGAGACAGCGATACGAAATGTTAAGATTGGTAATACCTACAGGGAAAGATAAGAGGAGAAAGGAGTATGGGATGAAGCAGAATGGGTTAAAACTTTTAAGGGACTAGTTTAAATGCAGTTCAACCTTTAAAGACGCATTCAACCGTTCTCTCCAGTTTTTTTTTGTTTTGCAGATCCCCTTGGTCCGCCGTTGCCTGGTCCCAAGTCCAGGATGAGAAAGGAGGAGGGTTAAGCAAGGGACTAACTATTCCTTCTTGTAAAAAAAAACATAGTTATGAAAACGAAGCACATGCCTCGGATAAGGACGGATCTTTTAAGACGACAAAAGCGACGACAAAAGACGATGAATATTGGAACCTGGAATGTACCAAGCCTATATAGGCCTGGAGTCCTAACTCAGGTGGTCAAAGAACTTGAATTCAGAAACATGGACATAACTGCCTTACAAGAGATTAGATGGACTGGAGAAGGCACACTAAAAGCTAATAAATCAGTAGTATTTTTCAGCGGAAGCGAACGGGAACATCAATTCGGCACTGGCTTTATAGTCAGGGAAAGTCGTGTGGGGGTCAGTCTTAACTTTCAAACCCGTTAATGAAAGACTCTTATATCAGACTCAAAGGACAACTACATAACTATTGCCTAGTTGCTGCCCATGCACCGACAAAGGAAAAGGAAGAGCATGTAAAAGATAACTTCTATGAGAAACTAGAGGAACTGATAAATAATCTACCCAAACAGGACATGCTTATTATCTTAGGGTATTTCAATGCAAAGATTGGGAAGGAAGCAGCGTACAAACTAACAATAGGTAACCATAGTCTTCACGATGTCAGCAACGATAATGGAACAAGGTTAATAGACTTTGCAGCGTCCCACAACCTACTAATAAAATCGACAATGTTCGAACACAAGAAAATACACAAACAAACATGGGTCTCCAACGACGGCGTCACAAGAAATCAGATCGATCATGTTCTAGTAGATGCCAGGAGGGGTAGTAACTGTCTAGACGTAAGAAACCTAAGAGGAGCTGATGGAGACACGGATCACTTTCTGGTAAAAGCGAAGATAAGGACAAGAATAGCGTCCAAAAAAACACACAAAAATATACCAACACATTTATGGAATACCGGAGTTCTACGTAATAAGAAGGCAGAACAGAAATTTCAAAAGGCTATAAAAATCTCTCTAACACACACAGAAGACTATAACAACATAGACTCAGCTTGGAAAAATATCAAATTAGCCCTGACAAGCGTATCAGATGAAATACTAGGACAAAAAAAGAAAACAACAAAAAAATGGTTCGATGATGATTGCCTGAACTCCATAACAGCAAGAAATATGGCTAGAAGGAACATGCTACAAAACCCCTCGCACAACAACAATGAAATGTATAGACAAAGAAGAACAGAGACAATAAAACTAATGAAAAGGAAGAAGAGGGAGTATCAGGAACAAATAATCAAAGATATAGAAAAAAAGAAAGAACAAACAAGCGAGACAGTTCTTCCAAGGAGTTTCAGATATCAAGACCGGATACCAAGCAAGAACAGGAAACTTCCTGCAAAACGACAGCGGGCAGCTGATGACAAGGAAATCCTAAAAACCTGGAAGGAATACTTCTATCAACTATTGAACGACCAATCTAGCAGAAATACATCAAACATAGAGGTACATACAGCTGAAATAGAAGACCAATACCCGACATACGAAGAAGTAATACAGGCAATTAAAAAACTTAAAAATAATAAAACACCAGGTAGCGATGGTATACCCGCAGAGTGCTTAAAACATGGAGGAGAAGCGTTGTACAGTTCTATATACAAGCTAATTCAAGACATTTGGCGAGAAGAAACAATGCCAGATGAATGGAAAGAAGGGGTTATTGTACCAATACACAAAAAAGGAAACAAAAAGCAATGTATTAACTACCGGGGAATAACACTCCTAAACACCACCTACAAAATCCTTGCAAACATCCTGCTAGAAAGAACCAAAACATACACAGAAGAAATCGTTGGAGATTATCAATGCGGATTTAGACCGGGCCGCTCTACTATTGACCAGATATTCACAATAAAACAGATAGTGGAAAAATGCTGGGAGTTTGATCGTGAGCTTCATCAGATGTTCATAGATTTTAAACAAGCATTTGATAGAGTATGCAGGGCTAGACTGTGGACAGCGATGCAGGAACTTGGCTTTCCAAAAAAACTAGTCAGGTTGATACGGATGTGTATGGAACGGTTACGATGTAAGGTGAGAGTTGGACAACAATACTCGGAGACATTTGAAATAAACAATGGACTAAAACAGGGAGATGCACTTTCACCAAAACTCTTCAACTTAGCTCTGGAGCACATGGTCAGAAGTGCAAGAATCGAAAAACCTAATACAGTATTTCATCGAGAAGGACAAAACTTACTACTGGCATTTGCAGACGATATCGATCTAATAGGAAACACACGATTAAGGATAAAGGAGACTTTCGTGAGGTTCGAGAATGAAGCAGAGAAGATGGGGCTCCAAATCAACGAAAACAAGACGAAATATATGTATATGAGCCGCAATAACCAAAGCAGAGACAGAATCGGTCAGAACATCACCATCGATGACCTTAACTTTGAGCGCGTTAGAGAATTCAAGTATCTTGGAACAACAATAACTGAAGACAATAACGGATCACAAGAAATAAACAACAGGATTCAGGCCAGCAACAGATGTCTTTATGCCCTCCAAAACCTTATAAAATCGAAACAACTAACAAGACGTACGAAGATACAGGTCTATAAAACAATCATACGACCCGTTGTGATGTATGGAAGCGAAACGTGGACGATAACAAAGGCAAACGAAGAGAGACTGTGTTTGGGAAAGAAAAATCCTAAGGAAGATCTTTGGTCCTGTGCTGGATGAAGCATCAGGACAATATAGGATAAGAACTAACAAAGAGCTCGAAGAACTTTACCCAGACGCCAACATCATAAGAGAAATAAAGTCCAGAAGACTCCAATGGGCAGGACACCTCAGAAGACATTCTGACCAAAGAACAGGAAGACTGGTGTGAGAGGAAGTCCCAACTGGAAGGAGACCACGCGGACGCCCTCAACTCCGGTGGCGAGATAATATAGCAGCAGACCTAAGCACTATGGGCGTGGATAATTGGATGGAGGTTGCTCAAGACAGAAAACAGTGGAGGCATGTTGTCGAGTCGGATAAAACCCACGAAGGGTTGTAACGCCACGGAGTAAGTAAGTAAGATCCCCTTCCTGCAGATTTCTGGTTTACATTGCGTCATCCACTTGATCTCTGAAAGATCTTGGGGGTCTGCCTCTCTTCCTTCTTCCTATCGAGCTCCACTCTGTAATTATGTTTATCGAACGATTTTGGTCTGCTCTTCTGACATGTCCGTAGCGGGTTAACTTCTTCTGTTCGATATAGTCTATTACATCTGAGTTCATTCCTCTTCTTTTCTTAATCTCTATGTTATTTATTCTATCTCTTCTTGTTACTCTGCAGCTTCTCCTTAGGAATTCCATCTCTGTTGCTCTTATTTTGTTTTTGGTTTTCTTATTTACTGTCCAATGTTCACGCCCATAAGTGAGGATACTTCTTGTCATGGTGTTATATATTCTTCTTTTTGTTTTTACACTGATGTTGTTGATACACATCAGTACTTTTGGTGTTGATGTTAATGTCTACATTAATAACATAGACACCAACACCAATATCAAAAGCATCGATGTGATAGAAATCATAGAATAAGGCCTTGTTCACATGGGCGGTTTGCCAACGTTTGACGTCGCGGTTTACCTAAAAAATCCAACCGCCGCACAGTGGGGCAAGAGACAACATAAGTTGGCATTAAATCATTGTCGATATATTATGGCCAATTTTTTTTTCAAATATTATAAGTTGTGTGTACATAAAAAAACGATGTTTTTTCAAAGTTTTCTTCTTCTTCTCAATGTGTCTATCCGTGACGAATGTTGGCGATCATCATGGCAATCTTTATTTTATCTGCAGCAGCGCGGAAAAGCTGCACAGATGTTGTGTTAAAGCAGGTTCTGAAGTTCTTTAACCAGGATGCTCTTCTTCTTCCTGAGCCTCGCTTTACAAATATTTTCCCTTGAAGGATGGATTGTTCAAAAAATGTTTTGCTCAAAATTTTCAAAGCTGAATGTCCGTAGTTACTACCGATATTGATTTAACCTTTAACTACACGCGCTGGCGTATTTTGTACGTGAGATATAAAAATTCTACTAAGAATATATTTAAAAATTTAATTTTTGACCTTGTTTATCTCTCTAACCTATCACTGGAATGTGCTTTACAATTTGGTTTTAGTTTCGTTATAATCGGCGTACTGGGAAGATCGTAATTTACAGTTTATTATTTGTTGTTTCCGGTGGTGGACAATATACGCCACGATTTTATTAATATAAGTAATAATATAAGTACATATTTCAATTGTTTTTTAGTCATTTTGGCACAAAATATATTTTTCTTCGTAAACAATACTTTTTCTCCTGTAAAAAATCAAATTTCAAAAAAATTTTTTTTAGTAATTTTATTTATCATGGAATCCAGTTACTCCATGATTCCAGTTATAAATCCCAATTGGCTTACTGAGAAGGAACTCCAAGTATTCGCTGATGCCGAATAAGGTTTTACAAACAACTAAGCAAATCCGCTGTTTTTGAGTGTATTTTCTTGTGGCGTATAAAGTACGCCACGCGTGTAGTTATGTTATAACTTGATGCGCGGGTAGTTAAAGGTTAAATGATATTTGAAGTTTAGTCATTTTTATTTTATATCTTATTTATTTATTATTATCTAATATTATTTATATCTCAAAACAATTGTGTTAACATTATTTTTGAAAAATTGCTTAACCAAATTGTTCTTTAAAACCATTTACCGCATATTTATAAGAATAACATAAAATTTTGTAGGTAAAATATTGAAAAACTTAAACTACAAATCATCATCAGAATCATCAGATGTGACGTCAACATCTTGCACATTTGGAGATTTGAACATAATATACTATGCACTAATATGCAGTGCTTCCACTGGCAGGTGTTCTAATTTCTTTCTTTTTATGTTTCTTTTGCTTGTGATCAGTGGATCACTACTAATCAACAAAAAGTGGAATACATCTTAATTTGTTTTGCATCTACTACACTTTCTTGAATTATTATGCTTGAATTATGCAAATAACGAAAAATTAGAATAGAGTGTTATTCAATTTAATTAGGTCAACATAACCTCACAAAAAATAAAATTATGAAAAAAGGAGCAAATATGAGCAAAAAGTTAAAATGACTTTCTAGAGAATAATACTCAAGCTTTCAAAATAAAACAAAATTAAAGTTGGATCAGTCTGGGAACACTAACAAATCACTTGCTCTTTTTGAAAAATGCATATTTTGATATTTTGTACAGGTAATTTTAAACAATATATTATAAGAGACTATATTTACTTAATTATTATATCACATCTGTAATAATATTGTCACTTTCCTGAAGATCAAATATCCGTAGCCAATTTTACTAGTAAATTAACTTTTCACTTGAAATAAGTGGATCAAACGTAAGTCGAATCACGTTATCGCGGCCTATGCATTGTTAACACGGGACCATGTGCCCTTTGCGACGCGTCGCAACTGGTGGAGAGGGATTTAATGGGAAAAAAATGATGCCAAATCATACGCAGGATTGTGTACTATTTAATTAAAATGAATGCGACAGAAAATACTGCATTTAGTATTTTCATTTTATGCCAACTTTTTAGCACTCCTGCCCCACTGTGCGCCGCACAGTATTCAAAATTGGTCAAAACGTGATCGAAATTAAATTTGTTTAAACTGTAAAAGTTATCTCGCTGAAAACTTAGAATATTTGAGGTATTATACCGTATAACGAGTATATATATAATAGGTGTCGTTTTTTAGTTTTCATCCCTTCATTTGGGGGGTATTCTACTTAAAAAATATCGTTATACAGGGTGTTTTATTAAGAATGTCCAATCTTTGAGTTGTAGATTCTAGACCTCAAAATATTAGGATTTAACCCAAATCACTTAAATAAAATGTGGCTCCTTACAGAGTTACAGGGTGTTTTATTTAAAAATTTAAAAACCATTTTTGCTCAGTGGTTTAAAACTTTTCGACGTATCCTTATTATACTTGGCAAAAAGTGTAGGTACTGTACACCCTATAAAATTATGTTAAACAAACGTTTCTGGCTATTACCAGAGGCGTACGACAGGGGGCAGTGAATGGTTGACCCTTCCCAAATTCTACGCCACTGGCGGAAATGCCATTTTAGCGCAATTTTTCGATTCTCCAATACATTCTATGTAAATAACATACAGTTCATTCGCAACGATAAAGTCATTAGTTTTCGAGATATTTGAAGTTAAACATGTAACGGCACAGATATTTGATTGATGTATTGTGCCGCTTAATTTTAAACTTCAAATATCTCTAAAATCAATGATTTTATCGTTAAGACTGAAAAGTATTTTTTTTTTTCATTCATGATGAGAAAATCATTGGTTTTTAAGATATTTGAAATTAAAAATTAAGCAGCACAATACAATAATCAAAATATCTGTGCCGTTACTTGTTTAATAATGTTTAAGTTCAAATATCTCGAAAACTAATAATTTTATCGTTAGGAGTGAGGAGTATGTTATTTACATAGAGTATATTCTCTATTGAGGAATAACACTACTTCATCAAAACTAAAATCTCTTTTCGTAACCCTAACAAATAACATGTTTGAAAGACTGATAAGTTTGTACACACTTGAATGAATAAGGGAAAATGAAAATGTAGTATGTCAAAGTGTGTAAATAATTTATTTCCTTAGCTGAGCGCTTTCGACATAAACGTCATCATCGGAGCTAATGCTAAAATAAAAAAAGAGATCTTGTAAGAAAAAGAAGTACAAAACTCTTTTTTTACTTACGTCAAATACTAAAAAAGTACCGCTACATAGAGGTGTAAACAAGTGCATCTTAGGAATGTAAATTTGATTTTTAAATTGTGAATACTAACTTAGTCCTCCGTACAACAGCAAACAGCAAAAAAACAGAAAGAAACGGCCACATACACGTTGCACAAAAACATATAAACTTTTTTCATGGTCCGGGTGTCGATATCACCCGTCCAACCTTGGCCTAGTAACAACAGCTGACTGACAAGGTCGGATATTCAAATCTGCTTTTATCTGTTCTGCGTTGACGTTGACAGCTGACGTTGAAACATGAATATTTTAAACATATTGAAAGGAAAATTGAAAATTTTTACAATGAAATTGATAAGGAAATGTACCTTAGATGTTTGTACTGTAAATAACATGTGTTTGACATACTTGTAAACAATACGTACGAGTGCAATTATTAATTCAGACAAATGCGCGCGGTGCTCGATGCAAACTTATGCGCATGTATTCAGTTGCGCACCTTTGCGCAGTTTGCCGTATATATTTTTTTATTCCTTACATTGTAGTCTTTCATATAGTGAAGGATTTAATTTGGCACAAGATGGCACAATAAACGTAATACGCTGTCAAACATTAATTTTATCAAAAATTGGATAGGTTTTTAGACAGCCGATTATATCAAAATCAAAATCACCTTTCAGTGAAGCTAACTATATTATTTTAATCTTTAAAGTATGTACTTTTATCTCAAATAATTACTTTTATACTAGCTATCCACATAAATGAAGTAATGATTAAAGTAAATGGCAGCCTCTGAGGATTTAAATTTTATGTATAAAATTATATTGAATTTTGTACTTTTGATCAATAATACATCTGGCTCTAACAATCAATTTTTGCTGAGAAGTTGCATCATGGGTAGTACAAAGAAACCCCTTAACTTAATTTCGGCATTCCCAGATTTATTTTATTTTGTACTTACGATCACGTTTCCTTCAATTTTGAACACTGTGCGCCGCGGTTTGAGTTGCCAAGAAACAAATGGAATTGAACATATTATGCAACATTTCCGTTGTAAAATTACGGCGGTTGTATAATACTAGGGGAGGAATGAGACCGCCAGTCAATCGCTCTCATGTGTACGATGCAAACGTCGGCAAACCGCGGCGTCAAACGCTGGCAAACCGCCCTCATGTAAATAAGTGTTTTTAAGTGGCACAAGAACGGTGCGCACACGGCGCACCACGATCCAAGATCCAACTTCTGTCGACATCACGAACGCATGGCGCACACACCGCGTGGAGTGCGCGGCGCGCATATCTATGCGTACCTTAATACAGGACGAAACTACGATTATTCGAAACCTCTCATATAAAAACATTTCGCAAATTATCGCTTTTTAAACGAATTATCTTTTCTAGAGGATTACGTAACTTCTTATACTTTTAAATCTACTTTAATTCCGTAAAAGGCTTACTCGACTATTATAATTAATCGGAAGGAAAAAGTAGTACGTGAATTAATCGATTTTTTACGAAATCCGAAGCGAAAGCTTGGCTTAGACGCGCCATCTAAGGACAACAAAAAAATACGGTAACAAATGCCTAAGCCATTATAAAACTGAAGAGACAATGGCCTATGATACAACCTTCGAACGGAGAGTATCATGATCAAAGAGTAACGAAAAAGAGATTACCCTAATTGGTTAAGTGGTGAGGTTGATGGATTTAGCGAAAGTTTAGTTCTTTTTCTTTTAGAGTAAATAAAAAATATTAGCGAAGTAAGTCTTCTATTTTTGCTTCTATTTCTACTACATCATTTTACAGTGTAGGTTTTTAAATGTGTTATAAATAAATTGTAAGTTGTATACTATACAGGGTGTCCAGAAACTCTACCGACAAACGAAGACAGCAGATTCCTCAGGTAATTTTAAGACAATTTAACCAAATTCACCTAGTCCGAAAATGCTTCCTAAGGGAGCTAGAGCTGTTTGAAAATGGCGTCTTGTAATTAGTTTTTCTTAAATACCTCCAGAACGCTTCTAGTTAGAAAAACAAAAATTGGTATGCATATTTATCTTCTAGAGATAAATCGATTCCATCCATTGTTTTTTATAGAACCGGTCATACGCGTCCGTTTTGGGTAGGGTAACGGTTATTTTATCGCATAACTTTTTTGTCTTTAAATTTTAAGCATTTTTCACTTTGGATTATTAAATTGTGAGGTATGCTGGTACTAAAAGGTACTCTTGATTTAAGTCGGTAGGACGCACCGTTTTCTAGAAAAAACGATTTGAAAATTTTTTGTCTCTTGAATTTGAAAAAAAATGGAAATTTAAAAAAAAAACCGGTGTTTTTTACAAACTTAAAGCAAGAGTAACTTTTACTACTAGAATACCTCATAATTTAATAATCTAGTGTCAAAAATACTTAAAAATTAAAGACAAAAAAGTTATGCGATAAAATAACCGTTGATCTACCCAAAACCGACGCATATGACTGATACTGGAAATTCGCAATTAATGAAATCAATTCATCTCTGGAATGAAATGTACTTCTATAATGAAATATACAAGTTTTCGTTTTTCTAAAAAGTTTTTTTTTGAAATTTAAAGAACGAAAAATTTTCAAATCGATTTTTCTAGAAAACGGTGTATTCTATCGACCTAAAACAAGAGTACCTTTTAATACAAGAATACCTCACAATTTAATAATCCAGAGTCAAAAATGCTTAAAAGTTAAAGACAAAAAAGTTATGCGATAAAGTAACCGTTGCCCTACCCAAAACGAACGCCAATGAGCGGTACTAGAAATTTGCAATGGATGGAATCGATTTATCTCTGGAAGATAATTACGCATACCAAGTTTTGTTTTTCCAAATAGAAGCGTTCCGGAGGTATTTAAGAAAAACTAATTACCAGACGCCATCTTCAAATAGCTCTAGCTCCCTTAGGAAGGCGTTTTCGGACTAAGTGAATTGGGTTAAATTATCTTAAAATTATCTGAAGAATCTCCTGTATTCGTTTGTCGGTAGAGTTTCTGGACACCCTGTATATTTTATTTAATGTTTCAACGTTTTGGATAGAAAATTCTTGCCAAAGTGTAAAAAAAATACATGAAGAGAAGTATCCATATTTCACAAATGTGGTCTCGAGGTAACAAAGTACAAAAAACTCGAAGAAGTACCACAAAGTTTTTTATTAAAAATATCAATAAAATTGGACGCGTGTCGGCTAAACTAGAGCCATCATCAGCATATAAAAACAGGAACACAAAAATCAAGAACTGACCTACAATAATATAATATAAAGAATTAAACATGAGAATTTAGCATGTGGTGACAACACCCACCTCAGGTGGTACTGAAACAATAACCTACGTTTCGCAGATGACACAGCCCTTCTTGCAAATAGTCAAGCATAGCTGATTGATCTTATACGACTGGTTGAAAACAAAAGTCAAATATTTGGTTTGCAATTAAGGGCAGATTGCAATTGCGCGCAGAGGTCAGAAAGGAGGAAGACCTAACCCTTCGGTCCAAACCTAACTTGCGGGTATTAGAGTGAGAGAACCGCAGGAGGTATTTGACCGCTGCGCGCAATCACAACCCACCCGCAATTAAACATATCAAAGACAAGGATCATGATAGTGGAGAGACTACATAACAATCATCCACACATAACCACAATTGACCTGTCTGAGGTTGTGAGCTCATATTTTAATCTGGGATCATTAATCACAAACACAGGGTCACTACAGGAAGAAATAAAACGTAGATGTGATCGGGTGGGTTGTGATTGCGCGCAGCGGTCAAATATCTCCTGGGGTACTGAAATTTACCTTTAAGAGGGTTGCTGTGATTGCGCGCAACGGAAGGATTAAGGCAGGTAAACAAAACGGTATATTGTGATTGCGCGCAGCGGTCAAATACCTCCTGGGGTACTCTACACTCTAATCCCGAAAGTTAGGTTTGGACCGAAGGGTTAGGTCTTCCTCCTTTGAAAATTGTACTGTATAATATATATTATATATTAATTTTTTAATTAATTAATCAATATTATAATATGTAACAAATTTGATAGAGAAATTTAAAAATAAAGAAATATCCAGAATAGAATTTGTTAAAACTATATGTTATAAGGCATGTTCAAATTAAATGTCTACATATGTACATTATTTAATACAATGAATATTAATTATAAAAGAAACACTATTTAGTTTTTTTATCACAACTATTTCAATGTAGTATTCACTTGCTATTATCTTAATTTTTTAAAATTAGCAAAATTTCCGTTCAAAACGAATAAGAAGTAAATAAAACTTCCGTTTACTATAATTTACGACTTTGCGCGCAATCACAGCATACCTTTTTAAAGACGTGCGCGCAATTGCACCATTGGTGATCTAGCAAAAGTTGCCACCGCAAAAATGATAACAATATGGAAGGACTGTCAAATTTCAAGAGCGTTAAAGATGACGTTAATCAACTGCTTAATATTCCCAATATTGACCTACGGATGTGAATCTTGGACCCTAAGAAAATCAGAAAGAAGAAAGAGAGACGCCACTGAAATGTTCAGTTGGGAGACGAATGCTACGAATTCCTCGGACCGACCATAGGACAAATATTTCAATTTTAAGAGATCTAAAAGTTAGCCAACGACTCTCCAGTAAAATCCATCTCCAACAATTAAAATACTTTCAATTGGAAAAGACTGCAAGACTTGTACACACTTCTAAATAGGTCAAAACGGCAAACAGGTGTATGTTTTCAAAAAACTTTTGATAGTGTGTAAAAAATATATTTTATATCAGCTTACTTTCAACACATAACGTGCCATCATCAGAGCTTCCTAAAAGGACATATTTAAGATAAGATTTTTTTCATATAAAAAATGAGTGAAAAACTTACGTCCTCTTAAAATACCTTCATAGAAGAGCAATTGCTTAACAACACAACAAAAAACATGAATACTGGGCAAAAGCCACAGATATAGGGTAATAACCCTTTACAGTGAATAGAATCACATCTAAATTCTTTTATTAATTTATAAAGACAACATGGCTGAGTCAGACCATTTTGAGCCCACGTGAACAGCAGATCAGCTGAGGAAGACTGTCATTTATTAAAATGGTAAAGAAGGAACTACAATCTTATGCGACCTCTATATTCATAAATATTAATTAAAAAATTGAAAATGGCTAAAAAGCCATGTATAGGTTAAATGAATTTAAAGTTAAGATACTAAATTTTAAAGTTAAATTTTCAAAAGATTACTATTATTACTATTGAAGTGAAAAGTTAACGTGTATATTATAAGTTATCAAAATTCTCCCAAAAACAAAACTGTTATAGTTCGACCAAGTGTAGAAGAAGTTAGATGAAATCAAACCTAGGAGAAATATCATTTGACAAGCTCAGAGTTCGAAAGCTGTTATTTAAAAAAATTTTAAAAAACCGTATTGATTAATTCAGACAAATAACACATATTTATTTGTTTAAAAATATGTAAAAAATGAACGAAAACTCAAGAATACCTAAAAGTAATGTTCAAAAAACTTTCATAAATTGTTGGGTATACTGTATACTAAACCAAAATTATTAAAGAAATTTCTTAAAAATAGGATCAAATTTATAATTTAATTGAATCTGGGTGTTAACACAGTTTTGAGGGTTTCTTTTCATTTCTCTACTTATTTCTAATCTTCTAGTAGATTCATTTTGGTATAGTTATTATTAGGTATGCTGTGTAAGATCCTACTATCTCTTTGTGGACTAAAGCTATGTTTCGATGCATGTAAATGATGACCAAAGCTAGATTTATCGATCTTTGACAGATGCTCTTTGATACGAGTATCCAAAGGTCGCATCGTTCTACCCACGTAAGTCACAGGGCATTCACCACATGACAATTTATAAATGCCACTTGTTGAAGTTTTTTTAATTTTGTCTTTAGTATGAGAGAAAATTGACTTGATGTTATCTTTGCATTTAAATGAAAGTTTTAAGTTAGGAATGTTATTTAAGATTTTTGCTATATTGTCTGAAGGATAACCTATGTATGATATAGATCTATACATAACTGCTGAGTTGGAGTTGTCTGGGGTCGCAATATAAGCTAGAGATCTGTTTCTTTTATACCTTAATTTGTTGAGAATGTTATCAACCAAAGTAGGGGAGTAACCGTTACTATGTGCAAGCTGATATAAAATATATTTTTTACACACTATCAAAAGTTTTTTGAAAACATACACCTGTTTGCCGTTTTGACCTAAAATACTTTCGACATGTCATGAGTGCAAACACAGAAAACATGGAAAGACTCATTATACAAGGAAAGGTGGAATGCCAAAGATCACGAGGAAGATCCCCAACAAGATGGATCGATCAAATTACGGGAATATGCAAAAGACCTATGCATGAGTTAAAAGAAATGACCAGAGACAGAGATCTTTGGAGACGGGCAATACACAACATCTCATCAACTACTGTACAATAAATATATTATACACGGCTCACTAAAATAATTAGTTACGCCCCTGTACTACTGATTACTTAAAATTCAAGTAGTATTTATGTAACCTTTCTGGAAACTCCAGGTTATTGTTGAGACTCGCATTTGAACCCCTCGCCGGGGCAGATCGTCAAAAGCTTCCTAACGAGAATCATCTCTAATCTATCGACGCTCCCGCTATTCGTAAAAAGGCCGCATTTTACCGGCTTTTTTTGCTATCGTTTTATACCGCTCAGATAATTCAATCTGCTCAGTATTATCGACGATGATTTATTTAGCGTATTAGTGAGTGCCTTACAAATGAACCAAATGGATTATGGAATTCAATCAGAGCTCTGATGTGACACGTCATCAAGGAATAAAACTGTAAGTACTCTACATGTATGTGAACATAACTTATTAGTCGTGATACTGTATGCATTTTGAACCATATACCTCTCGTAGCAAATATTCTTTGTGCCATTTATGCAGATAATACTTTAAATTACATATGAAAAATCGTTATCTACTCTTAACCAGCTTACCTATGGGAATATACTCTATAACCGTACAATAAGTATAGGTTACTATTGTTAAGGATACTTTACGTATTGCCTAAACAACTACTACACTCCCTCCTGGGGGTCAGGATTGAAGAGAGATTAATATTAGCATTTTGTATATCATCTGTCGGTGCAGATATTGGGTGAAATGCATAAAACGTAGTACCTGCTAATGCTTCAAGTATGTACTACATTTTTGAAGATTTTACTACACTTACAAAGCATTATTACGCTTACAAATGCTTTGTAAGTGTTTTACTATACTTACAAAGCATTTAATGCTTTGTAAGTGTAGTAAAATCTTGAAAAATGTAGTACATACTTGAAGCATTAGCAGGTACTACGTTTTATGCATTCCACCCATTGCGTATGGTGTTTTTTTTTCTGCACTTATTTGTGTATCTGTCCGTACTTGTATGTATATCTATATCTATCGTTTATTTTACATTAGTGAGCTATTTGAAAAATTAATTGATTTTTAACGATTCCTTTCTTAACACTGCAGCACAAAGCATTTTTAGTCTTTCGAATTTTTTTTATAAATCGTGTCCTATATTCTCGTATTCACACAAATTAACTTGTAAAAAGAGTAAAAAAATGCAGAAAGCGACATTTAAACATTACTTAAAATGAATGAGACGTACCTTTTTATGGAAAGTAGTTCGGTGATATTACGAAAGATTGTCATAATTACGTTGGTTAACAATGAGTTCTCAAGAAGTTATTTTCGTAATGGATGCGTTTTTATATACAACACATTTTATTGTATATAAAAATATCTTTGCTTAAGACATCACGAACATTTCATTTCTGTGTATCTGGAGGTTTTAAAACAATTTAAAACCTCTACCAAAACTACCAGATGGAAGTAAGAGTAGATGGATAACTTACATGGACAACTTACCGAACATATAGATACACGCAATGAAATGATACAGGGAGATTCACTAAGCCCAATGCTATTCAATCTAATCCTGGATGAACTCATAAAGAGAGCCAATAGAGGAAGAGAATTAAGGAAGAAGATTAAAATTTTCTATTACGCCGATGATGCAATATTGATAGCCCAAAATGAAGATAGAGTTCAAAGACAGCTCTCAGATTTAATACAAGAGCAACAAAACTTAACATGACGATTTCAACTCAGAAAACTAGAAAAATAGATGTAAACTGGAAGAGTACAATAGAATACAGAACCAATAAGATGTAAACTAGAGGTCGATGGAGTTAGCATTGAACAAATAATGGAAATAAAGTATTTTTACTTAGGAATTTCACTGTCCAGCCATGGAGACGTTGAAAAAGGCGTAAGTAATCAAATACAAAGAGCAAATAGATTATCAGTATGCCTTAATAACACTATAGGGTCTAATTGACGCATTAACATTGAGATGAAATCAAGAATCTATAACGCCAGTATATGATCAATAACGATACTGCCAAAACACAGAAAGTGCTGAAACAGCAAAAATGAGAAGAATTACAAGAAACACGCTGAGAGATCGAATAGGTAAGTAGTGACAAGATGAGAACAAAATGAAATATACAGGGTATAAACCTGTGGTCAGTAAATAGAAAAGATGAATGGAACAAGCACATCAGTAGAATGGCAGACACAATAGTCCTCAAAATAGAGATAGAGTTACAATCTTCCACAGAGACAACAACCCGCGAATGAACAAGCAAAATTGCTAATACATATTATGGAAAAAATAATTGTCGTTACAATTATCAAAGGGGAATATCTTCGTCTTCTTTACGTACCATCTCGGCGACGGAGGTTGTCAATCATCATGGTTATTCTGATCTTAGATGCTGCTGCTCTGAATAGTTCGGTTGATGTGCATCCGTACCATTTCCTCAACTTACGCAACCATGAGATTCTTCTCTTTCCTACATTTCTCTTGCCCTGGATTTTACCTTGTATAAGTAATTGAAGTCTGTTGTATCTCTCATTACGCATAACATGCCTCAGGTATTGCATCTTTCGTGTCTTGAAGGAGAATATGGTGAACAACTTCTTTTTTAAGTGCCGCACCCCAATCGGAGGTTAAATATCATCATCACTATTTTTTTCTCTATCTACAGCTGCTCTGAAGAGTTTTATAGACCTGCATTTAAACCAGTCCCTTAAATTCTTCAACCATGACACTCTCCTTCTTCCTATACACCTTCTGCCTCTTATATTTCCCTGTATTATCAATCTCAGCAGTTTATATCGCTGTCCTGTCGTCATTACGTGTCCCAGATATTCTAACTTTTTTATTTTTATTGTGTTTATTATTTCGGTCTATTTAATAGAATTATGGAAGTTGGACAAATGCCAGACGAATGGACAAGCAGTATATTAGTACCTGTCTACAAAAACAAGGGAGAACTACAACAATGTACAAACTACAGGGCTATAAAACTACTTAGCCACACCATGAAAATATGGGAGAGAGTAATTGATAGACGAATACGTCAAGAAACCGAAATATCCGATAATCAATTTGGCTTTATGAAGGGCAGATCAACAACAGATGCAATTTTCATTGTGAGGCAACTGATGGAAAAATACAAGAATAAAGAGGCCAACGCTCATATGGTATTCATTGATCTTGAGAAAGCATATGATAGAGTTCCTCGAGAGATTCTGTGGTGTGCACTCAATAAGAAAGGAGTCCCTGGCGAATACGTAAAGATTGTGAGAGATATGTATGAGGGAGTAACGACTAGTGTTAGGACAGGTGTGGGAGAGACTGATAAATTTCAGGTGAAAGTAGGATTGCACCAAGACTCGGTGCTTAGTCCTTATTATTATTCTCATTAGTTTTGGACCAGATAACAGCGAAACTACAGGGTAGCATTCCATGGTGGCTAATGTGTGCTGATGATGTAGTGTTAGTAGGAAATAGTGAAAGAGAGTTAGAACAAAAACTGGAACAGTGGAGGCAAGCTCTGGAGGAAGAAGGTTTAAAACTTAGTAGGACAAGAACAGAGTATTTGAAATGTTCATTTAAAGATGGAGTTACTACAAATAAATTGGTATCTTTGGATGGTGAAATGATTGTGAAAAGCAATAGTTTTAAGTACCTAGGATCGGTATTATAGAGTAATGGGGAAATAGATGGAGACGCATGCAGTAGAATTAGGGCTGGATGGATGAAGTGGAAAGAAGCGAGTGGTGTGCTGTGTGACAGAAAAATTCCAATGAAGCTAAAGGGAAAATTCTATAAAACAGCCATAAGCCCGGCTATAATGTACGGAACTGAATGTTGGGCAGTGAAAAAGAAAGAGGAACAACGAATGCATGTGGCGGAAATGAGAATGATTAGATGGATGAGTGGAGTGACAAAGAAGGATAAAATTAGAAATGAGTATATTAGGGGAAGTCTAGGTGTGGCACCAATTGATGCCAAAATGAGAGAGCATATGTTAAGATGGTTTGGTCATGTTCGACGTCGAAACGTTAATCACCCAATATGAACAATAGCTGAAGTGCAGATTCCTGGAAGGAGTAGGAGCGGAAGACCAAAGAAGACCTGGAGGGAGACGATAAGGCAGGACATGTTGCTAAAGGGGATTAACATTGATATGACCCAAGATAGAATTGTGTGGAGAAATGCAATTAGGGAAGCCGACGCCGCATAGGGATAAGGCAAAGAGAATGATGATGATGATGATTGTGTTTATTATTTCGTATTATTTGCTTATTTCTATGGTGAACAAAGTTATTGTATAAAAAACCGTACTTTTGTAGATTCTCGGATTGAAAATTTGACTACTCGCAACGGAAAGCCTGAATAATTGTTATAAAGGAAGGTGGACCGAAAAGTAAACAGAGAATAGAAGAGCAGAAACCACGTTTACTCAGAATAATGAGGTTTATCACGCACGTGGCAAACTTAATATGTAAAAATAATACCAGGTAATTCAGAGGACATAAAAATGATTAATGAGCAAAGAAGGTATAAGGTCATAATTTGTAGGTTAACTCGTATCACGATTAGCCAATATGATTTCACCGTAATAGAGCATAGAATACTTAATACTTATATTTTATATAAATAGAACATAAATAAAAAAAATTATATGCAATTTGTTTATCACTTGTCCTCGATTAATACATAAATAAATGCTTTTCATGGTCAATGTGAATATATTGCGGGATATTAATTGATCGATATTATTTAAATACATCACATTCACGGTGGGCAACTTTGAAGTGTGAATATAGATATCAAAATTAATAAAAGAGATTGCAAGAATATGTGGTCAAGAAAACTATATAGAAAAAAACAACAAATAAACTAGTAAAACTATTTACACAACACACAGTAAAACCAAATACATTAGGTGAAACATATAGTCAATCATCATAGAAATTCTGGAAGCGGGGTAAATATCAACAAATATGCAATTTATGCAGATTACGAAGAGGTCTTCTATAAGTATTGGGCCACAAAGGATGTATAATTCCTAGCATAAGATACTTTTCTTTCGTGAGGGTCTGTAAGATGATTTTACACTAGATTGAAAAAAGATTTTAATGTCCTGGATTTGAATTTGTTTATACATATTCACAAGAAAAAATCTCTTCTATCTGCCAAAAAATCAAGACGAGTTTGGTAAATACACTCGGTATATTCAATATTTCTATACGGGACAGAAACTTGGGATTCTTCGCTCACAAAAAGGCCAGAAAAATTATGACTTTCGAGATGTGTTGGAGAAGTATGCTACGCATACCTTGGACAGACGTTTCCATGCTTAACTAACTTGAGGTTAACAAAGGTTATCCACAACATGTATGCAGCGAATTCTACATTTCTTTGGTTATGTGGTTCGCAGAGGTGACGGGGGGTCAACGGGTCCATGGACCCCCTATTGTATTTAGTCTATAAGTATTTTTTTATTATTCATTATTTTTTTCTGTTAACTCTAAACTTTAAGCCATCAGTACAACACTAAATTACACGACAACCGCTTCCGAAGAATTAAAAGAAGCCATAAAATCTAATAAAACACCCTTCTCTGAAAAATAATCGGCAGGCGCATTTGTTTGGCTACCGGTGGAACCATAAACAACGGAAATATTTTTCTCAATTCAAAGAATAACAAAAATGATATTTTAAAATGCAAATACATTACACTGGGTATAAAATAAACCTTATCTCATGAAAAGTCACGTTTCAAATTTGCGATACAATAAAGATATAAGAATTTGTATTTTACTAGATAATCCATGCGTACACCCATTGATGGTAGACAGGTTAATCTTTATGGTAAAGAACGACCAGTGAGATTAATAGTCGTGAATTGTCTTTCAATCCTTTTGATACCGTAGGTATCTGGGATTATATAGTGTATTTTATCCTTAGAGTAAGTGTGAGTCGTATGGCTAAATCTGGAAAATATAATATTTGAGTTTGAGGTAAGTCTGCCCCCCCCCCCCCCTATTATAAATTTCTAGATCCGCGCCTGATCACCATTCCCAGTAATGGGGAAAGGACAAGATATAGAGAGATGCATATTCATACAGACGGTATTGCATTGAAAACATGTAAAAAAAGACAATGAAATGAGATGAAAAGAAATAAGAATGAAAAAATATCAAAACTTTCATAGACACTGCGTCAAAAGAAGCAATATGCAGAATGCTTATATAGAACTACAGAAAAACACACCAGAATCTAAGGGAGCGTTCAAGTATTACGTAACGCGATTTTTGAAGATTTTTGACCCCCCCTCCCCCCTACGTAACGCACTGTGATGGGCGTTTAACTATTGCGTAACGCAATTTTGGAAGATTTTGGAAGATTTTTGACCCCCCCCCCCAAACTTGCGTTACGTAATACTTGAACGCTCCCTAAAGAGATACAACCAAAAGAGATATTATGCTATAAGAATCATCAGACAAGCTGACAAAGCTTGTGGTTAGCTAATGGTTCACTACAAAAATATGTATGTTTTTTATAAGAATCACCTGACAATCTTACAAAGAACCCTGGGATAAATACGATACCTGATATCGACGAATACGATACACACGGATTATAGACTTTAACGTCATCAAACAGTTAATTTAGACAGAAAAAGATAAATAAAAACTGAACATAACTAAGACGACAAATTGATAAACCACTACAAAGAACTCTGGCATAAAAACCAGCAGGCAGAAATAATAACGTAGATTGAGACCACAACAACCAAATCGAAGAAGTCGATGAAATGACGACAATAAATTTATTACTGTTATAAGCGTGAATAAGCCATAATTTTACTTTAAATAAAATAAGTTTATTTTGACGTTTTAATTTCCAATTCGGAAATAGGTCTCAAAATACACTTTGGTTCTAACAGCAAATAAAAGATTACAAAAACAGCCCGATCTAAGGGGAAAATTAAGCAAATACTTCTTAATTCTTGGATTCTTGTTTACTCTTTCTGTATATTCACTACCAGTTTGTAGGTACTAGTGATGTTGATTATAGTTACTTTCGAGTATTCGTTACAAATCGTTACTTTTGTATAAAGTAATCATTTACAGTATTCGTTACTTTGATTACTATGATTACTTTTATATTTGAGTACCGGTCCGGTAGTCATATCGAGAATCGTATTTTTCAGTAGGTAGGTATTTTGTATAGGTATTCCGATATAACAACGACCTTCACCGATCTGTTTAAGGGATAAAATGATTTGATTACTATGATTAATTTTGTTACTTTTGTATTTGAGTACCGGTAATCATATCGAGAATCGTATTTCTTAGTAGGTAGGTATTTTGTATAGGTATAGATACAGATCTAGATAAAAATATAGGGTTCTCGCATTCGATCTTTGTTAATGACATACATTACATATTTTACCTCCATTATACCTCCTTCTATTTCATCATCTATCTTCTCCTCACCCTCACAGTGTGAGTCTCTGAGGCTCACACCCTTAAAACGCTTCATACCGATAACGATATTCGATAACACTCATAAAATACCGGTCCCGTCCGTTACTCGCTGGGATACGATTGGTAGAAAGTAATTAAGTGTACTGGTTGTAGATCCAATAGTCGTTACTCGCTCTGATACGATTGGTACGAAGTAATCAGAGTAAACAAAGTAGATACAATAGTCGTTACTCGCTCTGATACGATTGGTATGGTACGAAGTAATCAGAGTAATCAAAGTAGATACAATAGTCGTTACTCGTTCTGATACGATTGGTACGAAGTAATCAGAGTAATCAATGTAACGATTTGCCTCTCTGCATAGTAATCGTTACTTTCGGTATTCGTAAGTAACGAGTACTTTGTAACGAATAGATACTTTTTCAACATCTCTAGTAGGTACCTAGGGGAGACCGTAGCACTTACTAGAAAATCTACTAAAAAACTGGAAACAACGTATTGGAACGAAATATGCTTAGAATATCACTGAGACTGAGAGAAAAGATCAGAAGCACCGAGATAAGACGTATAACGAAGATCAGGGATATCGTGGGAGAAATAACAAAAATAGAATCGCGCTGGGCCGGTACACAGCTAGATATAATAATAACAGATGGAGACGGAGAATCCACAAATGGAGAACAAGGAGGACGACAAGAAGCATCATAAGACCTCAAAAGAGAGTGGTATATTGCATAAGAGCAGTGGCAGCAAACAGTGGATTAGATTAGCGCAATATAGAA
The DNA here is from genome assembly GCF_917563875.1 of Diabrotica virgifera virgifera. Taxonomy (NCBI): domain Eukaryota; kingdom Metazoa; phylum Arthropoda; class Insecta; order Coleoptera; family Chrysomelidae; genus Diabrotica; species Diabrotica virgifera. The sequence continues at coordinate 232,153,857 of NC_065446.1, read as the reverse complement.
AATGCTGGAAGCAATTTGGGAGAGAGACACATTCAGGGCTGGATGGAAAATGGTTGGGGAAGAAGTATATTGGTTCAAAATTTGTTATAAGGAAGGAACTAAAAATAAAGTAACAACAAATCAACTTACTTTACGAGTAGTTATATTTTAGTTGAGAAATCTCGTTTTAAATCAAACATTGTATTTAAACGGTGATCATTTACTCAAGATAATTATAGTGTACACGTAGTTATTAAAGTTAGTTAAGATAATAATTATAAAATAACATAAAATATTATGTAAAATCAGATAAATGTGATATAATTAGTTATTTTAACCATAACTACATTGGATTAAAAGAAACGTCAAGATTCCGAAAGAAAAAATGTTTTCATTAGGCAAAATATATAGGCGGTAGAAATAGAATGCAGAAATATAATTATTACAATTTACGTAACCTTGAGCTGCATAAAATTCCTTTCATTCTTCACCAACCAGATGCTATGTGAGAGGACCAAGGTTCAATCCCCGCAACCATTCTTTTTAATATGACTGTCTTGGATATTCCATATAAGTGTCCTTGTCAATTTGGCCAGGAATACGACAGAACAATTGCAAAAGAAGACATATTAACTGTCAAATTCACAACTGATGGAGAACAATTTAAAAAACAGAGACTGGAGATAGCAACTAAAACTAAACATCCGATTTCGATCTCAATGATAAAATGACACAAATTACATAAATTATTATTAAGAAACGCTTTTTCACAGCCGTTTACTATGCTTTCCAGAACTTTTGCCGGGACAATTTTATGACAAAACTATCAGAAGAATAAATCACAGCTACGCACTATCTATAAATAAGGCAAAACATTACTATAAACGATCACAACTTCGAAGTGGTTAAAGAATTTAAATATCTAGGAGCAACAATCACAAATGACAACAAATTATAGCGAGAAGTTGAAACGAGAATAATGTCACGAAACAGATCTTTCTTTGCAATGCAACATCTAATGAAGTCAAATCTTCTTTCACGAAGTGTAAAAATCCAGATATATAAGACCATAATACGACCAGCAGTCGCGTATGGAAACGAAACACGGACAATAATAAAAAGAGAAGTTAATAAATTGCTGGTGTGGGAACGTAAAATCCTTCGAATGATATATGGCCCTTGCAGAGACAGCGTGACAAACGAATGGAGGCGCAGATACAATAACGAGCTAGAGTCTCTATTCGGAAAAGAAAATCTAGTCAGATATATAGGCCAATAGACTCAGATGGGCAGGGCATGTGATACGCAGTAACGACAATCGCCTTATAAACAATGTGTTCTGGGAAATGCCAGATGGAAGGTCTGTAGGGCGGCCTAGAAAAAGGTGGAAAGATGCAGTCAAAGAAGATCTAGAGAAAATGGGAGTGCGACAATGGGAATTAGTGGCACAGGACCGACAAACATGGAAGGCAATAGTAAACGCAGTAAAGACTCACGAAGAGTTGTAGCGCCATTGATGATGATGACACTATCTATAAATCACTAAATAAGGATCAATGGGTCCCAGGTTTTGGTTTGGATCGCAAGACAGGGTTAACATCAAGTTAATAGAATCCACACGGAATAGAATAGAGGTGCCGATCGGGCGACATCTCAGCAAAATGGGGTAAGATTCAGGCTCCAGATTGTAACTGTGGCCATGAAAGGCAAACCATGGCTCTGAATTAAAATATTGCCTTCTCTGGACATATCCAGGAGAATAGGTTTCCTAAAAGCAACACCCGATGCTTAAACTGATGGCGGCGAAAATCTGAAAGAAAGAATCTTCCGCTTGACATTAGCACTTTGGAAAAAGGAAGAACCGTCGCGCCGAAAGAATGGAATTGGCGTATCTATAAAAAAAAAGCCGATAAAACGGAGTGCGGAAACTATAGAGGTATTATGCCACTATTAGAAGCAGTCTGACCAAAAATAGATCCGTCCATCTGGCATTTGTAGATCTTAAGAAGGCGTATGACTCGATACCTAAACCAAGCTATGGGAAGCAACGGAAGACATCGAAATCCCACGAAGATTAATAAAAGCAGTAAAAGCATTCCACAAAAATAACACAGTAGCTATCAAAATGGGCAATCGAATATGCAGTCAATTTAAGATGACAAAGGGACTACTACAGGGCTGCTCCACATCCCCTATCATGTTCAAAATATTCCTGGAAAAGACCCTGAAACCATGGAATAGAAAGTGAATATAGGAATGGGTATACCAGTAAGGAATGAATATCTATATACCCCAAGTTTTGCTGACGGCTGCTAAAGAAAACTGAATACCTAACAACGGAGAATATAGAAGTAAAACAACTGGAAATAGACGAAGGTAAACAAATCAGAGGAACAGATAAGTACAAGTATTTAGGTTTTATAATATCAAACAAAAGAACAACTGAGGAAGATATACAAAATAGACTAGACAAACAAGAGACTTCATACGAAAATTGAATCCGATACTATGGGATAAGAACATCAGCATAAAAACAAAAAGAAGAATATATAATACCATGACAAGAAGTATCCTCACTTATGGGTGTGAAAATTGGACGATAAATAAGAAAACCAAAAATAAAATAAGAGCAACAGAGATGGAATTTCTAAGGAGAAGCTGCAGAGTAACAAGGAGAGATAGAATAAATAACAGAGATTAAGAGAAGAATGGGAGTGAACTCAGACATAATAGACTACATCGAACAGAAGAGATTAACCTGGTACGGACATGTCAGAAGAGCAGACCAAAATCGGTGGATAAACCGAATAACAGAGTGGAGCCCGATAGGAAAAAGGAAGAGAGGCAGACCCCGAAAATCCTTCAGAGATGAAGTAGACGAAGCAATGAAGAGAAGAAATCTACAGGAAGGGGACTGGCAGGACAGAAAGAGCTGGAGAGAACGATTGAGTGAAGGAACACAGTGAAAACTGGAAATCCTGAGTATATATATTATAGAAGCAGTCTACAAAATGCTTGCCAAAATTATTAGCAAAAGATTTATGAAATATGGTAACAAAGTGATTGTGGAAAACCAGGGAGGGTTTAGATCAGGAAGAACAACTACTGATCAAATAAGTACTGTTAAAATTAATTTAAAATAATAGATACGAACAAAAGTTAGGTTTAACCTATTTATTCGCTATCAGCCTTATGTACCTACTCGCATTAGGTATTTTTATGAACGATATATATAGGGCAGTCAATGAGGGTATTTGGGTCTGAATTCCATCCTACTACATCGATTTACTTGATATTTTCGCAGTAAATAGGGAATAGCTCAAGAAACAGTCTACCCTATACCAATGTGCGCTTTTATTTTGGGTATGGTTACCACCCCTTCTCGGGGGTGAAAAATGTTTTGGTTAAAATAGCCACGGAAGAAGCTAGAAAACCTAATTTTAAGCAATAACTGTTCTATAATTATTTTTTGAAAACTCAATACTTTTTGAGTTATTCGTGGTTTAAAATTGGCCATTTTCATTGAAAAATGACAGCTTTTCGGACGGATTTTTGCGAATACCTTAAAAACTATGCATCTAACAAAAAAACTATATAAAATATTTCTATAGGTAATAAAAAAATAAAGAGATTCGTTCCTTCATAAATCTTCTAGTTAAAATACAAAGAGGGATATGGTAGGTAAGAAGAGTTTGTTTTTTGCTGCAGGCTCAAATCGGTGTATTCAACTTGAAATAACAGAGAAACTGTCAATTTTAGGTGTATAATGATACTAATAACTTTTGTAGTGCTTGAAAAGACCTTTAAAATGAGCAATACTAAATGTCGATTACATTCAAACTAAGAGAGATATTCTGTAAAAAAGTCGATGACTAATGTATTTTAAGAAGAAATGAGAAGTATATTTAACCCCTCATCCATCAGAAATTAAATGCATCGTTTTTCTTCTACAATACTTTTTATTATAGTGTTATTATATGTTCAAAAAGTTGGACTGGATTTAAATGAATGGTTTTTGAAAAAAGTAAGATTAAATTATAGAGTGCATTTTTAAATTTTCTTAAAAATCTTCCTTTTCCTCCATGTAACTCGAAAAAGATAAGAGATACGAAAAAAAGATACCACACAAAAATGTAGGGGTTTTTCAGATAAAAATTTCCGTTTTATTTTTCATTACTGTATCTCTTATCATTTTTAAGTTACATGGAGAAAAAGGAAGATTTTTAAGAAAATTTAAAAATGCGGTCTATAATTTGATCTTTTTTTTTCAAAAGCCATTCATTTTAAACCCGTCCAACATATTTTGAACCCATCCAACCCTTCCAACTTTTTGAACATAGAAATAACACTATAATATGAGGTATTGTGGAAGGAAAACGGTGCATTTACATTTTGGTGGATGGGTGTTAAAATTACTTCTCATTTTTTCTTAAAATACATTGGTTATCAATTTTGTTTGCAGCATATCTCGCTTAGTTTTAATGTAATGGGCCTTTAATATTATAGCTAGCTCATTTTAAAGTTCTTTTCAAGCACTACAAAAGGTATTAGTAGCATTATACACCTAAAATCGACCGTTTCTCTTTTATTTCAAGTTGAATACACCAATTTGAGAATGAACCAAAGAACAAACTAGTTTCACCTACCATATCTTTTTGTATTATAACTATAAGATTTATGAAGACAAGTGTCTCTTTGTTTTTTTTTATAACCTACAAAAATGTTTAATAATATAGTTTTTTAGTTGAATACATAGTTTTTAAGGTATTCGCAAAAAACCGTTCGAAAAGGTATTATGTTTCAATGAAAATGGCCAATTTTCAAACACGAGTATCTCAAAGTATTGGCTTTTCAAAAAAAAATTATAGAACAGTTTTTGTTTAGAATTAGGTTCTCTAGCGAATTCCGTTGTAATTTAAACCAAACAATTTTCCACCCCTAAGAAGGGGTGGGAACCACCCCCAAGATAAAAGCACACATCGGCATAGGGTAAACTTTGAACTAGGAGATAAGTAGAGGCTTGGCCCAAAAGTTCATTAAAATCCATGCAGTCGGATAGAATTCGGAGGTAATATCCTATTCTTGCTCCCATTGACTGGCGTAATAAATAAAAAAAAGAAAATTTAACACTTCTGTAGAAACTAATAAATGCATTCTTATATAAGCGATAAAAAGATAAGATAATGAAGTCAACACAATAAGAGAGCATTGTGGAGATTAAAAAACCTAGTTAAGTAGTAAAAACTTAGTCTTTATAATATAAATAAGCCAGAAAAATCATATGTATCTTAGTTTATGTCACCCAAAGGTGCCATTAGTTGTGGTTAGGTATTTTAATGTATGAAGTGACACCTATATAGGCCCTTTCATACATCTACTGCAAATATGGTACCTCCAAACCGCACTGTTTTCAAAAATAATAATAAAAAACACAAAAATCAACTCACAGGTTCACCAAATCACACCCGAACGTCAAAACGGCCGTCGATTTTGACGTTTGACAGTTGTCGTCTAAGCTCTAGTTGCCCGTCCACTTTGTTATTGTATTAAATTAATTTGTTACGAGTGAGTAATGTTACGGGTTCGGTATTGTTGATTGTCGTTACTGTCAGGTGTTCGTCAGGTGAGAGTGGCCGGCGTGTACTGAAAAATTGAATGAGGATCGTAGTTAGCCTTGCTAGGCGACGCGAGGCGTGTAGGATCATGTACAGGGTCGTACGCGGGCGGGTAGGCCCCTAAATGTGGGGGACACGAAATTATTATGTTTACAAGCGCATATTTTTGACGAAGAAGGAATGACAATTGGTATTTGAATAAGTGGGTTACCTTCGATTTATTTGTTTGTATTTGGAGCAGGAGAATTAATTGGTGCAAATTTCATTGAGAAATTGTGCAATTGTACAGGTTACGCCTCTGACTACGCATTTTTCAGTTCCAACAAACCCTAAAACTTACATTTTATGTAGGTGGAAATAGAGTTCACGATGTTTAAAAAAAATTGAAAGTATCATACCACATTAACGATATGCCAGTCTAACTTAATATCACACACGAATAAACATATAAACTTAACATTTTAGGCATAACAAACCATCAATTTATTTATTTGCTTTTTCAGATTTCAATTTCATTCAACATTAATGTCGCCGATGTCCGTCCGCATTTTCTGTTTTTCTATTATACGTTCTCGTCTGAATAGGTACCTTGCTGTCATTTTTTTATCAATTATGTCACGTCAAATTCTCCTCAAGTCCTCAATTTTTTTTCGGGGAGATTTATCTTAACATCCTAGAGCCAATTTTTGTTTATTTTATTAAATTTTATTAACAACAATTGATACATCATCATCATCATCATCATCATTGGCTCTACAACCCATGGTGGGTGTTGGCCTGTTCCAGAATCAGCGTTCATTCCTTCCCATCCTTCGCCTCAGTCATCATCTTCGCATGAGTCACGTACAATTTGTACATTACTTTATTTTTTATAAAAATTTTCTCAAGAAATCATATTGTTGCCCGAAATAAAGTTCCCTGTAGGACCATTCACCTTACCTGTTTTTAACTACCTTTTCCTTAGCTATTGTTTGCAAATATTCCAACTAATCTCTTTAAATAAGACGCACCATCCATTTAACGAATATACGGCTTTAAAAGTACTACCGAAAATATCCTTTCAAAGCTTTTAAGGCTGATTCACATTATAGCTCAGGTCACGGTTCGCTCACGCTCAGCTCAAGGTTCGGTCAACTATTCTTACACGCATCTTAATCATGCTGTCCGCACTAAACACGACGGTCAAGTTCCGGCCCTTTTTTTTTGACTGCGTGGTTTCTCCGAGAGAATATTTTGATCGTGGCTTGAGCTGACCGTGAGCGGAGCGTGACCTGAGCTATTATGTGAATCAGCCTTTATGTCTTTAAGGTCACAAGAAAACACAAAATAAAGGTACCTTTTCTATTTAAATATTTTTCTATAAAAAGATATAACTTAATTTTATTTCACTTTCCGCTGTCCATCAAGATGTATGTGAAGTTGACTTGGTGTTTTCGAGACCCCTCTTAATATAGATGACTTTGCATTTTCTCATCTAATTAAAATCCAAGACTGTTCGATTGGGAATTTCCTGGAATTCCGTTAGGAGTCCCGGGCTATTCCATTGGAAATCCAATGGTTTTTATCCTGATTGAGAGTTCAGTTCCCCTCGAATCTAAGTATGGCGCCTTCGTTTATTCAAGATTTTACTGCAGCGAAGGTCAACATGCAGTTGATCTGCTTTACAGCTCTATCTAATTTTTTTTTTATTTAGCTAATGCCTTGACAGCTAATGGCCATTGGCATGGTAGGTACGGTGAATTTTTGCAGTTAGGTACCTAGTGTCATGTGTAGTGTGTGTGTGTTGAGTAAGTGTCTTGTTACTTTGCAAAGTCGACGTCATTGTCAACGTCTGCGGTCCCTCCGGTGAGTACCGATCCCACAACGACAGAAAATATTTTCATTTATTAATTTATAATAAACGAAAAATTTCTGACCCTGGTCAGATTCGAGCTCACGACCATTCGGACCGTTCGATCCAAAGGTAGGCGCTCTTACCACTGAGCCACAGAGGGGGTAGCTCTATCTAATTTATTGTGGGTATTTGTTCTTCTAGTCTCGTCCGATTCAAGTGAAGTTTTGGGTTAAAACAGTTCCATAATAATACAAAGGACTGAATATAGTTACGTAATTTTTTCAAACGTTTTGTTTTATACCATTATAGTGCATATTTCTTATTTATGATTATATATTTAATGTCAATTAATAAACCTGTGCAGACTCTACTTTAACCATGTTTAAATCAGAATAGGTTAATGAAACAGCAAATGTTTTGCTTTTTTGCTTATTTATCATTTTAGCTGCAGGTTTTTTTTATTTCCAACACAGTTAATCCATTGCAAGGTGAACTTACATAAGTTAGTTCTCCCGTTTGTCATGATAATATGTATATATAACTTTATTGGTATTTGATATAATATTTAATGACTCTATTTGATTACTTTATTTGATAACTTTTAGGCCCCTAAATGTGGGAGAAACGAAATTATTATGTTTACAAGCGCATATTTTTGACGAAGAAGGAATGACAATTGGTATCTGAATAAGTGGGTTACCTTCGATTTATTTATTTGCTGGGTTCGAGGAATGTGTATTTGGAGCAGGAGAGTTAATTGGTGCGAATTTCATTGAGGAATTGTGCAATTACGCCTCTGACTACGCATTTTTCAGTTCCGACAAACCCTAAAACTTACATTGTATGGAGGTGGATATAGATATTTAAATAAAAATGAAAGGTTCGCGAAAAATGCATGGTATCAGAACACACACGAATATAAATATGAAGCAATAAAGCAATGTAAGCCTACGGCCAGATGAGCGACAATTACAGCGCTGTAAGAGAAGTAAAATGATGCTCGACAAATGGGTCCCACAGTGAGTATATTGGATCCATTTTCCGGGTTCATTTTACTGCTCTTACAGCGCTGTCATTGTCGCTTGTATGGTCGTAGCCTAAATAACAATACACTTACGAGTATAACACATCTTAGGCATATAACAGGGGTGGCCAAACTGTGGCTCGCGAGCCACATGTGGCTCTTTGAAGGATTACTTGTGGCTCTCAATAAATGTACCTGAATTACTTTTAATTTTTGTGTTGCAAAATGTCTTAAATTACTGACAGCAAATATAAAAAACTAAGTGTAACATCAGTACTTGTACAAGGAGACCCCTTCTGTATCTGTAGAGTAGGGAGTGTGAGTCAAGTCCCACAGCACTTAGGCCACAATTGATCCATTGTACATCCTCCCAGGGGGTTGTCGTCCTTAGTTCATTATCCATCCTGCCATTTCCAGGAAGGTGGACAAATCACCTGGTGACATCTCCCCTATATCGGCAGGTGTAGGCCAAGGCTCGCCGAACGCATACTCTCGTATTGACGATAACTCCGGACATTCACATAGGACATGCTCGACAGTTTCGTCATCTCGTTCACACCTCCTGCATAGAGATGTGTCTACTAGCCCCAGTGTGTGGAGGTGTTTTCTTAGTTGACAATGGCCAGTTAAAAAACCAACGGTCAAGCGTAGGTTTTTCCTGGTCATTCTCAAGTACTTTTCTGATGCTGACTTCCCAAAGTTCCTTAGTGTTACCTTGGCAAGTCTACATCCTGGCCCTTCTTCCCATCTTCTTACGGTTTGCGTGTGGGAGTGACATTTGACAGTTTCCGCGATTGTTGTAGTCGACAAGCCAAAAAGATCACAAGGTCCTAAGAGTCTTAGGTCTGCTGCCCTTCTAGCCAGCTGGTCAGCAATGCGGTTGCCCTTATTTCTGTTGTGTCCTTTAACCCACCTCAGGATGATGTTGTTACCATCCGAAGCTTGGGCTAGTGATTCATGACACTCCATTACTAAAGGAGACCCCTTATCACTGTGGCTGTTCAATTTGGCTTTAGAATATGTAATAAGTAAAATATCATCTCAGCTGAGAGGAGGATTTAAGAATCGAGGATCAAAACTATTGTTTGCATTTGCTGATGATATAGGTGCAGTTGCTTATTCTACAAGAGACGTAAGAGAGGTGTTTTGACAACTCGAGGAAGAACAGGTAGTCTGTGCATTCGAATAAATGAGGAGAAGACGAAATACATGCTAGTAACCAAAAATCCAAGACGAAGAGTTAGGCAGAATATAACAACTATTAATGACCACAACTTCGAAGTAGTAAAAGAGTTTAAATATCTAGGGGGCGGTAATCACAAATGACAACGACATATAAAAAGAGGTCTCAGCAAGGATAGCTGCGTGGAATAGAGCATTATACTCCCTATTATCATTATTAAGATCTAGCTGCTAAAAAACAATATAAATTAAAACTGTACATCCAATTATTCCCCCAATTGTTACATATGAAAGTGAAACGTTGACTCTACATCAGCGGGAAATAAATAAGCTGCTGGTATTTGAAAACAAAGTTCTCAAATGATATTTGATGAATAAATGAATGATATTTGTCCCTCAAAGAGATGAATTGACAGGAGAGTGAAGAAGGTGCCGCAAATTTGAATTGGTGACTGTGTATGGTACTGAAAACATCGTCAGACATATAAAAGCTAAGATAATAATATAGGCAATTCATGTAGTAGATCAGAGGAAGACAGAGTGTTAAAGACAGTGTTTTTTGAGAGACGATAGAAGATCAGTAGGCCGTCCCAAAAACAGATGTAAGGATGATGTAGAATAATTGAAGTATCCTGAATTAGTAAAGGCTGCTTGTAGAATTATTTGCATATTTCAAACAACGATGTGAACCATTTTATTTCACTTTAAAAATCACGAAATCCAAACGGTGAGAGAGAAATGTAATAATATAATAACCTTTTTTTCACTTTTTAGAGTTTTTAGGTAATTGTTTAATTTCCGCTCGCGAAAAATTTCAAATTTTCACAAATGGCTCGGACTATCAAAGAGCTTGGCCACCCCTGGCATATAAAGTCAAATACAGTATCAAATGCAAGAAAAAAACCTCTAAATCAACAATCGAATTAATATGGAACGAAGCCACAAGAAAAGGGGAAAATAGTACAAAAGGAAATTAAAACAAAACATACATAACAACAGAACGTGTTTTTGTGTTTTTGGGGAATAGATGGAGATGCATGCAATAGAATTAGTGTTGGATGGATGAAACAGAAGAAAGCTAGTGGTGTGTTGTGTGACAGAAAAATTGTAATGAAGCTGAAGGGAAAATTCTATAAAACAGCCATACGACCGGCTATGATGTACGGGACTGAATGCTGGGCAGTTAAAAAGAAAGAGGAACAGCGAATGCATGTGGCGAAAATCAATGAGAATGTTTAGATGGATGAGTGGAGTAACCAAAAAGGATAAAATTAGGAATGAGTATATTAAGGATGGTTAAGATTTACATTAGGTTAAGATGGTTAAGAATTGCTGAACTTTTTCCTGAAAGAAGCAGGAGAGGAAGATCAAAGAAGACCTGGGGAGAGACGCTTAGGCAGGACATATCGGTAAAGGAGATTGATATTGATATGACCCAAAATAGAAACTTGTTCAAAAATACAATTAGGGAAGCCAACCCTCTCATAGGGATAACGACTAAGAGATGATGATGGTGATGATTATGTCGCTGGTACCTATGATTAATGTGATTCCTAATACATTTCCAGTGAAAATAATAACTCTTTGATAAGTGTTGGCGATACAATTTTTTTTATATGCGTGTCCGCGAAAATTATAACTCCCAAAATATTTATAACGAAAAGATTTAGTTTATAATAGATGCCGACGAAAAGAATTATTTCCCTTTCTGTTTCTGTTTCTGCCGACGAAAACAATTATTTCTGAGAACTGTTTCGTACAGGGCTTCCCGAGTTTATTCGTACTGTGACGCCCTTGGGACTTTGCTATCTTTTTGCGACACCCCTCAACCCAACCCCCAATAATACTTACAAATTTTAGTACTAGCCTAGTAACAGGTTATAGTTATAACAAAAAAACTATTTGAACATTTATCATTTTTATTAGAAATTAAGAACGAAATCAAAACATAGAGGCACAAAACTAAAAAGGGATAGTTATTTATGTAACTGGCTGGTTAATGTGAGGGATGTGCTTGCTTTTTTGAGCACAGCTCATGAAACCGGGGCGTCAGTTTGGAAATTTCCACTCTCCATTAAAACTGAACTCCAAAAGCTTTAGGCTAGAATCACAGGACAATTATGTCAGTTGTTCTTCTTCCTCTGTTGAAAGTGTCGATTATGTGGATGACTGGAAAGGGTTTCTGACCCAGTCATATTGCTCCAGATCTTCGGGAAAATAGTTCTCAAAGTGTTCGCTCAATAATGACATGTGTTACGTAAACATATTTTTTAAAGAAGAATCGATAATTTCTATTGATTTTTCTTGTAAAATACCTTGTAAAGCATGAGAACAGTCAATTTCGTGATATTCTAATTTTCTCTTCCATAAGAGCAACTTCTTCTGAAACCCAGTAATTTTATCTGCTAATTGCAGGATATTAGTATTGTTTCCCTGCAAAGACTTGTTAAGATCATTTAATTTCTTAAATATCTCCAGAGGTATGCTAATTTTATTATAAACTCTGAATTAATAAAGTTTTGCGCAATATTATGCGGTTCTGTATGTAGATACATGTAAAATTCATTTCTTAATTCGTATACATGTGCGAGTACCTTGCCTTTGGACAGCCAACGAGAGTTGTATTATGTAATAAATTAAAGGCAGTTCTTGAAAAGTCGTGATTTCACGGGTCGTGTGTCACCACTTTAATAATGCTATCCATCACAACACTTAATTCAGGTGTAATTTATTTGCTGCTAAGGCCTCTCTATGTATGACAAATGTGTTCATTTTACACTTGGAACCTTGGTTTTGATGAGAGCTTGTAGTCCTTCATACTGTCCAGGCATCGCTCAGGCACTATCCGTACACACGCCTACACAGTTATCCCAGTTAATATTATTTTCAGTCATATATTAGTTTAAAATATCGAATAAAAGTGCGCGCTGACACGCGACGCCCATGGAACAAAGCCGCGACGCCCCAGTGCGTTGCGACGCACAGTTTGGGAAGCCCTGGTTTAGTAATTATAATTTTCGTGGACCCACAAACAGAAATGATATTTTTTGCTGATACTCCTCAAAAAATAAATTTCTTCAGGTTTCTCCCATTTCTCATTAACATGGTCACGCCAAATTCTCCGAGAAAGTGCTCCGTTTTTCTTCTTCGTTTCGTTTTTCTTCGAAAGTTTCCTCTTCGGGGAAATCCACTCTAACACTCTTGGATGCCATATGATCGATCATCTGAGTATGTTATTTCCAATGTTATCTTGTTCCTTGCTCTCTGAGAAAAGATTTTGTTTATATAATTTCCATTCGTCATTTATTTCTTCGAATGTTGTCAGGATATTTCTTCTAATGTGTTGGATGGACTATGAAATAAAAGACCGCATAAAAGTGGAAACAGTCAGGGTAACAAATCATATAAGATAATGAATATACGGCTTGGAAACATATTAAGAAGGGACAATACAAGATAATCTCTTAGGAGGAAAACGGACTGGATACCACCAGATAAAATAATAAAAAAAGCTGCAGACCAAATGTATAAATTAATTATCAGTTTGCAGAAGATGTATGCAATATGAGAAGTGAAAATTAAGAACATGGAATCTAAAAGCACAAAGAATTTTCAAACAAATGTTTATATCAAGCAATTAAGTTTGGTGTCAATAATGGAATATTTTTACTAACCTGTGGAGTGTGGATTTACATTTTGAGTACTTCAATGCGATTTATCATTACTTGTTGACAACGTCCCAATTGGCATATCAGTGAAGCAGGTGAGGTTAAGTTATGAGACACATTAGTTTTTAATTTAGTAAAAAAAATTTCTATAATTGGAAAAAGATATTTATTTTGAAAATGCCTTTTTAGTTAGATCCGAAACGTGACATAGTTTATTATATAGTTTCTTGCTCATTCCAACAAGTCTTCTGATATATCAAAACTGATATACCAAAATTAATAAAGCCCGTACTTGACTGTGTACACTTTTGTTATTAATAATTCAATGTTCATACAAATTGTTTTATAGTTTTAAATAAACAATAAATAACAATACATAGCACGTATGCGAATGCAGTGTTGTCAAATATATCATAGTATAGCTACTTCCTATAAGAGGAAAACACCGTTTTAAATCCCTGGGAATAATATTATTAGCTCACAAAACTGTTGTTTTGTGAGCACAAAAATAATCGATTTTTTCATACTGTAAAAATGGGCTCAACTAAGTAGATAGAATATATAAAGAAGTATGTTGATAAGAACAATATCAGATGAGGTAATATTATAATAGTCTAAGATCCGAATAGGATTTTGGCAAGCATTGGATATTCATCACGGATTCTGCACCAAAAATCGTTGAGAGGCGTCGTTTTAAACAATGACTCCATATATGTGTCTGATGACATTTCTAAAAGAGATTCGTATATCTCGTTTGACATATTTTCGGGCTTTTGGAAGTTGGGTAAAAAAGGATTATGAATCCGTGAATTCAGTTTTATTTTTGTGTTCTGTTCTTCGGGGAAATACTTCTCAAAAGATGCACGCATCGAAGTGAGATATTTGACCAATTCTTCAAATACATCATCTTGGAACATTTCTGAGTCCGCATCGCCAACAAACTCACTGAGTGATGTAAAGCTTTCTATTTCTCTCTTTCTGACGCATGTGACATTAACAAGGAACAAGGTGGACAAATAAAAGAAGGCAAAGCCCTAAAGCTGGGTGCCATAAATATGTGTGGCAATAAAATGGAAAGAAGAAGAAGTTGTCAACACATAAGGGATGAACGAAGGCTCCGTTGCTCAGAATCGGGTAGATATGTGGGTGTGGTTCTTTACATTTTCTTATTAGCTGGGAAATAGAGACAAAAAATAGACAAACACAAGAAAAAGGGCAAATAGCTACTAGAGCTAAACTAGGACACAATGGACAAAAAAATTTAATAAAAAAATTAATCAATATAAAGCCGAAAGGGCGCCACTTTGATCTTTTAGTTTTGAAAGGGAAGACAAAGAAAAACTCTTTAAATAAACCAAACAAATTAAAAGGTAACTAAATAAAAATAATCATTTCAAGATAAATATAAATTCATATAAAGATATGTAATAAAAATAAAAAAGATAAATAAAACCTACCTTATTATTTCTCACTCAGTTGACCTGAGAGAAGGGAGATGGATAATTAGTAACAAGCCAACATGATTAAAAATTAATGCTATTTATTAAACAAACAAAATTATTAAAAAAAAAAGAAATTAAGGTTGACCTCTTTCTGGTTTTACATTTTTTTATTTTAAGAGGTATTGTCCACAAATACAAATAAATACAATATTAAGTAGGTACCTTTGTGTCTCTGCTTTAATGTTCTGCAGCTTCCAACGCAAAGTCCAGATATACGGTCGTAGCACTTTTCACTTTACTACTACAAAAATACAATACTGATGTGGTACAATCTCGAATTTACAGGAGTATTTAGTTTGAAAAGTTCAGCAATGCTTTACTTGTTTTTGTAACTTATATAACTTGTTGTGACGTAAAAACACGACTTTATTTCATCACGATTATTAATAAGAACTGCTTGACCAATATGAAATGTGTTCCAAAAGGAACAGGGGCGTCCTCCAGACTGAAATGAAGGTCGTTGACTACCGACCATCAAACTTTGTAGCTAAATCGACGATCTCCATAACTGCACCTAAGTGCAAACTCTCCCAGTGTTTTACGAAGACCTCACTGGACACTGCACAATCAGAAGTTCGACCTCTCTACATCGTTGGCTGATCGATAATGATCATCCTAGCTACCTCCTCAACGCTCCTACCCCAGAAAACATACCACCTTTCCTCCAGCTCACACTCATGATCCGATCAACCAATCAAGAAAATATTGTCCTTTTCATGACAAAATAATTGACGAATCCAAAACCAATTACAGAAACAAGAACAGCCCTGAAAAGCACCATCTCTCCCAAATATATCATAAAACGTTAGTCCAGCCAATCAAAAATGAGATACCGTGATTCCAGATGACAAATATTAACCAATGCTAAGCCCTGTTGTTTTGCATGACACAATGTTTAGCAAATCAGAACAGAATACGATGATTTATATTTTTGCGTCGTCATTCTTTTTCGTTAAATTTTGAGTATGCGACTATTAGTTAGGAAAATAAATAAGTTTTAAAGTGTTTACATTTGCAAGATATTTCCATTAGATTACGCCAAAAGATTGATCATAATTCATTCCTAATTAAGCTGACTTAAGTAATAAGAACAACAAACAGGGCTATTAGATAACTTCGATCAATTTCTCAATGTTTACTCTGGATGCGAGTTGACATGGAAAAGGAATTAACTTAATAGCGAACGTTGAAGTTGCTTATATTTATGTTGACAATAATGACCCACTCAAAGTTCACTTGTGCTTTTTTTTTAACGCAAGGGAACAGACACTTGTGTAAACACCTAAAACTTCCAATAGTCCATAGTGTATAAACATTTTATTAAATGGAACTGGAAGGTTTTTTTTTACCTCGAAGAGCCTTTTATCTTTTAGACTGTAAAAAAAATACCAACATAAATCAATCCAGAAGAAACATTACGATTCTACTTAGGAATTTTTTTTACGGCGAAATTATTTTAACGAATATTAGACAATACGTGTATGATATACAGGGTAAAATGAAAGATAATGTTTTCTGCAACAGCTGAAAGCTAATAAAAAAATGAAATGTTTTCGTATCGTTACACGCAAATAATCCAAAAATCTAATTTTCTTTTAAAGGTAGTTATTTTGTTACAGGCCTGGAACACTGCTGTCTGTTTACCTTGCAATGATAAATTTAAATCGTTTAGTTTTTGAAAGATATCCGCCATAAAAGACAGTCGGCACAACCAAGTTTTATCATACAAACGGTCTTTCAAATTAAAAGAAGTATTTGAAAGAAACATTTGTAAGTCGGCTCTAAGTTCAAATAGCCTTGTTAAAGTTTTACCCCGAGACAGCCATCGCACTTCTGTATGGAGCATCAGTGTTTTATATTTGCTGCCATAATCTTCACACAATAATGAGAACAATCGGGATTGTAGTGGTCGTGATTTGATAAAATTAATTATTTTTATTGCTTCATCCATAACTAATTTAAGATTTGACCGCATTTGCTTCATCGCAAGTGCTTGTCTATGCAGGATACAACGGCTGGAGCTACAATTAGGAACTTTATTTTTTATTCTTGACACTAGTCCTCCTGTATTACCTGTCATCGCCTTGGCCTCATCTGTACAAATATCAATGCAATCGTTCCAACTGAGATTATTTTCCTCAATAAACATATTCATTTTATTAAAAATTTCCTCTCCGGTTGTGTTAGTGGGCAGCGGTGAACACATAAGCATGTCTTCATCAAAAGAACTTTCATATGGATATCTCACGATAACCAGCAAGATAACTAGACCAGCGACATCAGTAGACTGATCTATTTGCAAGGCAAATCGTGTTTTTTGTAAACGTGTAACTAGTTCTTGTTTGACATAGCTGGCCAGATCATGAATACGCCGTGAAACAGTATCGTTCGGTAGCGGCACAGTAGAAAGATATTTTCCAGATTTTTCATCGAGCATACATTTTGTTATGTCTAACACACATGGTTTTATTAAATTCTCAGCGATATTGTAACGATGTCTCAAAACGCATCCGTTACCAACGCAACCGAACCGACCTGTCACACTATGCGTTTTTACTGGATGCGGTGGAAACGCATCCGGTCAAAACGCATAATGTGGCATCGCACTAAGTCGTGTAGAGTCATAGATTAGAGGCGAGATCGTCGAGGGCTGCGCGCTCACAAGTAGATATTGGCGGTGTCAGGCTAGTAAAATTGTATGAGGTATGTATGAGGTTAATAACAGGATGCAACTAAGTTCGAGAGTTCGACCTGTGGTTCGACTACGCCTCGTGAATCGTGCTACGCCGCGTAAGAACAGTCGACCAGAGGAGGTGTTTTGAATTTTTTTCTTCTAAATTCTCGCGGAACCCCTACAGGGGTATCGCGGAACCCTAGGGTTCCGCGGAACACACTTAGGGTATCGCTGAACTAAACTATTATAATCTTTAAATTCATAAGCACCAGAATATACATATGTACATAATACCTTAATAATTGTTATCTACACGAATTCAAGGCCGAATGCATCACAGGGTCATCTTTCATTAAAAAGTTCATTACTTACAGAAAAGTGTGTCATAAATGTGTTTAGCCCAGGTACAACTGCTATTTATAAACGAATGACATAATTAAAAAAAAATAAAAGGCCAGAAAACCAGTGTGTTGTGAAGAATAAATTGCAATCTTTATAAACAGGAAATCCTCTAATTGTGTTTAGGTAAATTAACCAAATTCTTAACATACAAACTTCGGCTTGTACGTTTATGTGTAGTGTCCTTGAAGGAAGTGAAGTTATAATCCAAAGTTTACAAAGCGGTATTAAAAATGCATTGCAATTATTATTTTTTAATGATTTACTTTTTTTGTGCTCCTGCACTTTTAGTCCTGTCGCCAGGGGGGGTACAACGGCCTCGTTAATTCAGATGGACTTACTCAAGTTTTTTTTATGTATTTTGACCCGTAGAACACGAATTTTTTGGGTAACAGTTGATCCGGATGTCGATAAGATTGTTATAGACCAAGAACTTGAGGAATCAAATAACAGCGATTTTTGGCAAAACAAAACAATATTTTGTATTTTTTGGGCCATTTTAAGTAAAAAATATTTCTACAAGTTTTTTCGTAGGATGCACAGTTTTTGAGATAAACGCGGTTGAACTTTAAAAAAATCGAAAAATTGCAATTTTTGAACCCGAATAACTTTTGATTAAAAAATAAAATAGCAAGTCTGCTTACCGCATTTGAAAGTTTAAGTCAAATTATATCGGTTTTGATTATTTGCATTGGTAAAAATTTGTTTTTTTATTGTTTAACAAAGCTATAAACACGTAGGGTTTCCCGTGCTTTTACATGCGTTTTAACGCATGTAACGTAGAAATAGACTTGATTGCACTAGTACCTATTCTACCTACTCGTTCGATTTTAAATGAGAAATCATAGAAACATCACTCACGCACTAGTTGTTTGTAGCTTTGTTTAACAATAACACAATAAATTTTTAGCAATGCAAATAATCAAAACCGACATAATTTGACTTGAACTTTCAAAGGCGCTAAGCAGAATTGCTATTTTATTTTTTAATCAAAAGTTATTCGGGTTTAAAAATTGCAGTTTTTCGATTTTTTGAAAGTTCAACCGCGTTTATCTCGAAAACTGTGCATCCTACTAAAAAACTTGTAGAAATATTTTTTGCTTAAAATGACCCAAAAAATACAAAATATTGTTTTGTTTTGCCAAAAATCGCTGTTATTTGATTCCTCAAGTTCTTGGTCTATAACAATCTTATCGACATCCGGATCAACTGTTACCCAAAAAATTCGTGTTCTACGGGTCAAAATACATAAAAAAAACTTGGGTAAGTCCATCTGAATTAACGAGGCCGTTGTACCCCCCCTGGCGACAGGACTATTTACACGATTTATTTGATATGTACACATATTATAAAAAGTGTCAGTGAGGCTTAAAAAATACGAAAATCTAAGAAAAACGATATCTATACAAATTAGACAGAATAGGTAAAAATCTACAGTAAGAATGGCCAAAAATACTTAAGAGGCTACATCAACGCTTCATCAATATTTTTTTTTTCAGAAGTCCTGCGAACTTACAACAGTGCGTCGGCAGTACGACAGTGACAGTGGCACTATACTATCAAAAACCAAGGCACAATATTGTGATAACATAATTATTATACTCATAGGCGAGCTAAATGTTGCCAAGTCAGTCAAGTTCGATTTTTAATAATTATTCCAATGTGACACAAAATCTAGGCATGGGATAAAAAAGTTTACTGCGTTTTCGGCGCGCTGATGTTGCTTTTTAACGACTACAATCCGTGCTAAAAATTGCTGAAAAATGGTGTCAATCCGGTCAAAATAGTTATTGCTCCTTATTACCTAACTAATTAACTAACAATAGTCTCTAACTAACAGATTAGCTGCACTAAGAACTAGAGTGAATATAACTTGATTCCGGAGCAGCTTGGAACTACAAACTGTCACGTAAGAAACTAGTCAAGTACACTTTGTTCAGCAACACATAAACAAAGCGTATAGTGCTGAAGATAGAAAGTTAATCCTGGAGATAAAAGCAGATATTGCATTGGGACAAGCCATCTATTCAACAGCTGCGAGATATAGCTTTGACAATAAATTCAAAATTCATATTTCAGGCATGGAAGACTGGGAGGAAGGTGCATACACATACAAGCGGAAGCCACGTGATTCACTGATGGCTCAAAAACATCGTAGAAGCCGGTATAGTAGAGACAAAGCAAGGGATGCAGTTACCTGTAAGTCTATCTAAGGATGTCACAATTTTTCAGGCAGAAGAAATAAAAAGGCAGAGAAGAACGTACCATTCAATAATTTTCATCTACACGATAGCCAGCCAGCGCTTAAGGCACTCAATTCTGTAGTGGTCTATTATAAGCTAATATGGGATTGTTTGGGAAACTAAATAAACTAGGAGACCAAAACAAGGTCACAGTAGCCGGGGTACCGGGACACGAGGATCATAAGGGCAATGAAAAAGCAGATGAAATGGCCAAACAAGGCTCATCAATGCCATTCGTTGGACCGAAACCCTTCTGCGACGTTGCAAAGGCAGTAACAAGAACGGCTACAAGGAAGTGGGTAGCTCACAAATCTCTGGAATGGCGGAGGAATACACCAGGACAATGACAGGCGTAACAGTTTATTACAGAACATTCGCCAAAATTTAAGACATATCCAATCAGCAAAGAGAGGAAAATAGTCTAAGCCATAGTAGGTTTGATAACAAGGCACTCTAAGCTGAATAAGCAGTTGAAGCTGCTGGGATTGTCAGATGATGACCTATGCAGATTCTATCACCCAGAAAAAGAAGCAGCAGTGCACATCGTATGTCATTATCACAGCCTGGTAAATGTGTGCTTCTTTGTATTAGGCGAAGAAAAACCACCGGTGAAGGAAGGGATCCATACAGGGTTCAATATTCCAGTTAGACCTTTTAAGAAGGGCCAGGCTCGAGAATATAATCAAGGGCTGGTGGACCACAATAGATCTGAAAAGGTCGCAGTGGAATAGGCCAAAATCTTCCTTATTGTATCTATCTATCTGTCTATAAGAATAATTTCACGTTATTGATAATGGACTTTATATTTCTATAATAACACTTTCAAGTCCAATTTCTGTGCATATACGAAAAAATTACTTTATTCATATCTATAAATACTTTATACTGTTAATAATAACTAAGTTTCTTTGTCGTTTAGTCAACAAACGTTAGTAGTATAGATTTTGAGATCTCAGGAAATGAAAAAAATTTAAATTTCTTTAAATATTAGTCAAAGGATGATTCTTATCTAAAATATTTAACACACTTTACTTTAACAAAAAATGTTATTTTGCATAAATTGTAAGATAGTATGTACTACAAAAATCCGTGTAAACCATTGGCGTACAACAAAGTTCAATGGATATAACATAACATTTTGTACAGTGTGATCCATTTGAATTGGAACACCTTTTTAATATTTAAAGTTAACCGATTTTATCCATTTTTTTTATTCATTAAATAAAAGATCTTTCAGGACATAATTTAAAATGTTTATTCCAATTTCAAAGACATACTACAATATTTTTTCTTAGTCGAAAATGAAGAATTTTGATTGGCAATATTTTTATTAAAAAAATTACTATGACACTGGATTTAAAGCGGCTTCAAATAGATACGAAGAAAATTTGATTAAAATATATTTACTAATAACGAAGTTATCATAACTTAAAAATTTAATACTCACTAAGTTGCGAGTCACCAAAGAACTGAAATAATGTCCTACCAGCTCTCACATACGGAGCAGAAACCTTAACCGTCACAAAAACATCATATTTTCATATATAAAACATATTTTTTGTGGTAGAATAACATAAAAAATAGAAACTTAAAGCTTATTGCCAATACCAATGTGAGAATAGAGAGAAATAATAGGTAAATACATATTTTGGAAAATAGTATTGTCTATCTTGTATGTCAAATAATTAAAAGGATTTAAATAGGTATATTAATGATAAAAAGCATTTAAAAAAAAGTAAATAAACAAGAATATTAATCTTCAGTGTCCATATATGGATTGTTTCAGGCCATCCACGGTAACAGCCACTGTGTTAAACAAAACCGCGTTCTTAAGAATAACGATGATAAGAAAAACAACTCTGTACGCCCACGTGTGACACCAGGTATTCAGGTATTCTTACCATAAACAAACACCTTGCTATATATGAGATCACACAAATTACATCATCACGATAAATCAATAGTACTATGGCAGAATTCTAGTGGGGCGTGTTCTTTAGAACTAATCCTTACAGAACAATGGCTAAGAATTACCTATTCTTTGTAAAATAATATCATAATATTTAATCGCCAATATTAATTAGGGTCACTGCACTTGTATAAGCAGATTAAGTAAGGTCTTACTTAAAGAAGTTACGTTAGAGTGGTTCAAAATAAATCGATATTTTTTTTCTTTTGCCCAATTATTTTTCCACTTTCTTGTGATAAAAAAATAATATTCTGTAAGTTTCAGTCATTAAAATTTTTTCTACAAAAATTGAAATATTTTTGGTTTTGTTGACTAAAAGAGATAAAAAATTCATATTCCGCCTATTTGAGTGCCTTTATGTTTTCCCTAAGTTTTTTCTCTTTGAAGATCATCAAACTAAACGAAAAAATCTGTAAAAGGGTCTATAGAGCAAGAGCCCGTGGCCGCCAGGATTTCCATATTGGACTGCGCATGTCCCCAACAGAGATAAAAACGATCAGCGAGTATAGACTTTGGATCGTGGTTACTTGAGTAGATACAGGGTAGCAAAGGTGTGTAAAATATTGTATTACTTCCCTTAAAGTATAAAAGCTGAATTTTATATATGTTACTTGGACTACTATCAGAAGATAATATCTCAGTAGCCGGACAGTTTAAGTGGTTTCTTCACCTTGCCGGACGCATTGAAAGTCTACTGTAGGTATAAGCGCGAGACAATAATATTTATATGAACTCTAGTGTATACGAACGAGTGAGATAGTGAGTTCGGTCTACCGCGATCTTTTACTGCGCATCATCAGTCATATTATTTATTAGGTTTGTTCTAGCATCAGTTTCAAACGGTTTGAAACCATCTAACCATCAGCGAATAGCGGACCAGCGCGAGCAGAGGGGATAGCATTGGTGACTGTATTATGTTCTCTCACTGACCAAGGGCCTGATTCTAATTCATTTCGACAGTCGCAATTTCATTTCGACACCGCCATGACAGCCGCAGAGTATAGCGATTCTTATTCATTTCGATATTAGTTACAACTGGGGATATTAACCTTATCATGTTGACACTGCTCAGAATTTGGGTTGGCGCTCCGGTTTATTGGAATTTGTTGATAGTCTGGGAAAATTATCGAAAAAATGCCATTTTTGGGAAAAATTATTTACCAGCTATTTTATTGCTAAAATCGAAGCTTAAGATTGCATATATTAGTAATATGGGGTATGACAAGTCCGCAGAAAGTGTGTAATTTTATTTATAAACAAATTAGCACTCCTAAGATTTTTCCTTTGAGCCAAAAACACTCAAATAAAAATTCACCGTAATTTAGTTCTGCACAAAGTTATTTTTCTTTCCGATTTCCTCCAACAAATATTTTACTCAGAAAATCCGAAGTTTCCCAAAAAATCTGTAATTTTCAATTAAAATTTTAGGGAAGTACCTAATTATTTATCAATAATTAAATAATTGATGACATGAAAGATTTATTATAGTAGATTATACAGAGGGGCTAAATTATGGAATAAATTCATTTTTTAAAACGGACGATTTTGGAGCAAAATCCCGATAGAGGTCGATTTTTATTTTTAAATTACAATTTTTTGGCATATATTTCATACTAGTGACGTCATCCATCTGAGCGTGATGACGTAATCGATAATTTTGTTAATGGGAATAGGGGTCTTAGAGGGAATAATTTGAAAGGGCGTTCAATTCTCTATTCAGTAATATAAACATTAATATCATTAGGTATTTATACAGGGTTGCCAAAAAATAATTTTTGAATTAAATTAATTGGCGCAAAAAGAAGAATGTATGTAATTTATTTAACTCAAAATACATTGTACTGCTGTCAGAAAATAGAAAAAAGGTTTATTTCACAAATAAACATTTCTTTTCGCTTAAATTAAATCACAGACAGCCTCCCTCCTACCTATTGGCAGTTTGAACATTTAATTTAAGCTAAAAGCAATGTTTATTTGCAAAATAAACATTTTTTTCTATTTTCTGACAGCAATAGAATGTATTTTGAGTTAAATAAATTACATGCATTGTTCTTCTTGCGTCAATTAATTTAATTCAAAAATTTTTTTGGCCTCCCTGTATAAATAATGATATTAATGTTTATAATAGGGCTTTTCATCGATTGTCATTTGTTTCGAGCTCCTGTCATATGTTGAATAATCTGTGTATAATATTAATATTTACGGATTATACGAAATATGACAGAAGCTCGAAATAAATGACTGAATGAAAAGCCCTATACTGAATAGAGAATTGAACGCCTTTATAAATGAGCTACAACACGAACCCCTATTCCTATTTAAAAAAATAATCGATTACGTCATCACGCTCGGATGGATGACGTCACTAGTTTGAAATATATGCCAAAAAAATTTAATTTAAACATAAAAATCGACCTGTTTCGGGATTTTTCTCTAAAATCGTCCATTTTAGAGAAAATGAATTTATTCCATAATTTAGCCCCTCTCTGTATATCAGGAGACCGGCGACAATCTAACCAATAGTTTAGCAATAATTAAAATGTTAATTAAAAAATTTCGGTCGAAATAATAACCAGAAAGATTATGATACACCAGAATAACTATGATTTTCGTATAAAAAAGCACTATACCTATTTAACGTACCTTACAGGATTAAAATTGGACCATTTGAGCGGTCTCAGGAATGTTATAAAGAAACATTTTTTTGGCTTATAAACAAATAGAACCCCTCAGAAAATATTAGATTAAATTAAATTAAGTTAACGCTGTTGAAAAGGGCATGGCTTCTGTGCCCTTTTCGAAGAAAAAAAAATTGAATTGTGAGGAGTGATTCCAGGTATAACCGGTCAAATTTGACCGGCATTTGCGACAGAGTTATAAACAACAGGATTTTAATCTTTGAACCATTAGATGCCTTTTAATTCCGGTAATCTTTGTAAATACAACTTTTCATATCTTCAAGACACTCATAACAAAAAAGATTTATGTCACTGTCACCAAATTATTTAATTATTGATAAATAATTACTTCTCTCAAATTTTAGTTGAAAATTAAAGATTTTGTTTGGAAAACCCGAATTTTCCGAGGAAAATTTCCGTCGAAGGAAATTGGAATAAATTATCAATGTGCAGAATTAAATTACTGTCAATTTTTATGCGAGTGTTTTGGTTTAAAGTTAAAATTTTTGGAGTTATAGAGCAATAATTAAAAAAAAGATTTCGGAGCGCTAATTTGTTTATAAACAAAATAGCACACTTTCTGTGGACTTTGCACAGCCATATTACTAATATAGGAAATCTTAAGATTTGATTTCAGCATGTCCAGCAATAAAATAGCTGGTAATTAATTTTCCTTGTTTTTAATTAATTTTCCCAGATTATTACCTTACATCTTTCATTGAGTTGATGATTCATGTTGTGGACATTCTCAATTATTATATTTCTAATTTAATACTATTCTATATAATTCCTCAAAACAAGCAAATTTCAATTAAACCCAGCCATATTAAATAATACCTTTTGCTTTAGTTTTCCTTGCAAGAAATAAACAAAACACATCTAAACTAAACCTAACCTCGCTTTTGGCCATTCATTCATCTCCGTGTCAAATAATTTCGACATCGAAATTATAATATCAACCACTTTTTTGGAGTCGCTATTAATTTCGATAGTCGCTATTTCGTGACGTCATTTCGTTAGTTCAACTAAAATCCACAAGGCTCGCACAGTCGCATTTCGACGTCGCTATATTGAAAGCGACTTGTTTAGTGTCGAAATTTGATTTAGAATCAGGGCCCAACTGTTTGCTGACTAGTTTGACTGTTTGCTAGAACAAACCTATTATATATTATTATACAGGGTGTCCCAAAACCCCAAAAGTAGCAGGACGGTCGAATATTTCGCGAAATGAACATCGAATCGAAAAACTGAAAAATACGTTTTCAATATTTTTCAAAAATCTATAGAATGGTATCAAACACGCCCCCCACTCCTCCTCCTGGAGTGGGGCAGGAGTAACTTTAAAATCTTAAATAGGAATCCCCGTTTTTTTATTGCAGATTTGGATTGCTCATGAAAAAAGAGGAATATTTGTTTAAGATATTTTTTTAGAATTGTTCATAGATAGCGCTGTAATTGGAAAAATATGATTTATTAGCGCCATCTATCAACATATCTTAAAAATATCTCAAATAAATGTTAATACTTACTTTTTTGTGAAGTACTCAGCTCCGCAATAAAAAATGTCGGTTCGTATTTAAGATTTTAAAGTTATCCCCGCCCCACCTCCAGAAGGTGTAGTGGGGGGCCGTGTTTGATACCATTTGATAGACTTTTGAAAAATGTTGAACACGTATTTTTTAGTTTTTCGACTGGATGTTCATTTCGCGAAATATTCGACCGTGCCGCTACTTTTGGAACACCCTGTATAATAATATATAATATATAAATATAAATAATACGACTGATGATGCGCAGTAAAAGATCGCAGTAGACGGAACTTACTATCTCACTCATTCGTACACTAGAGTCCATATAATATTGTCTCGCGCTTATACCTACAGTAGAACAAGTCATTGGGCGGAGCCCAATAGGGCTCAGCACGATGACTTGGGGCCCAAGTAAGCAATTTTTAGTACCGCGGTTAAGTAAGTAAGACGATAAAGGCATAGAGCGCATCACGCTGAGCCTAAGATTTTTGCATTCGATTAGGGTACCACATGGAATCTTATTACCCAGAATTCCATTGTGAAGAGCATTTGGCTACGATAGTTGTGCCCTCATCGCGCATCAGCGTGCTATGGGGGGGAAAGGGATGGCCTGGGGCATTGGAGCGAGGTGGGGTGATCCCTGTTTACACTCGGGTCAAAACACCTCGCCCCAATGAATTGTTACACCCGAATGTACTCTTTCGAGAGGGTGGACATTCCCACAGGTCGGGTTAAATCAAATTGCTTGCTTGCTTGCTTGCTACCTACAGTAGACTTTCAATGCGTCCGGCAAGGTGAAGAAACCATTGAAACTGTCCGGCTACTGAGATATTATCTTTTGATAGTAGTCCAAGGTCAAAGTAACATAATATGTAAAATTCAGCTTTTATACTTTAAGGGAAGTAATACAATATTTTACACACCTTTGCTACCTTGTACCTTCTCAAGTAACCACGATTCAAAGTCCACACTCGCTCATCGTTTTTATCTCTGTTGGGAACATGCGCAGAGAAACTTTCAGTTTTTATGAAATATGGAATGCCTGGCGGCCACGGGCTCTTGAATGACTAGGAACACCTATATTTATTCGGGAGCCTCTTTATATCGATTTCTTTGCTAATTTTAAAGGTTTTTTTTAATTTCTCCAGATGAGTACAAGGGGGAGGAGAAAGGAGGGTTAAAAAAAAAGAATGTGTGTGTACTTTGTACGCACGTAAGAATATATTCTTCTATTATATAGGTAATTTCAACGAAGTAAATATACTTAACAGGTTATTTGTATTTTATTTAAAAATTAAACTAACTTTCTTATCTACCACTTTCAAAAAATTTTTATTAAAACAACCAAAAATAAAAAAAATATGAATCGCCCAGGATTCGAACCCGCGTCATTCCAATCTCGGAGCTAACGCCCTACCAACTACACCAGCGAGGTCCTTCTAATTGACATGTAAGTTTCGGATATAATTACACAACACGGCGATAAATAATGTAAAAATGTCTACATAATATTTTATTATTTTACTACAGAGAAACACAAATCCAAAAACACAAGAATTATAATAAATAATACATATACTAAAAACACTAATATATTCTTTTAATGACTTATTTGCACCGATACAGGTACATAAATACCTATCTTGAAAGATTAGCAAGGAACTACATACTGTCTGTGTGCGCAGGCGCGCAGATTTATGTACAATTTTATCCTCAATCGAATCGCGCCTAAAGAAGAATATCTTCAAAAATATCTCTCGTGGGAAACTTACTCTTTGACATGCATAAAATATAAAAAAAAATTATATTGAATGGGACATTAACCCCGTATTAATGGAGTCCCTTACAATTGATGAAATTTTATGTGTCATTTTCAGTAATTTCAGGACCTATATATTTTGTACAATAAATAGTATATTGTACAACAAGTGAGAAAAAAGACATATTTCTCACGAGCGCAGAAGTTTGTTGGCACGAGCCTAGGTACGAGGCGAGGGGCCGCAAATCAAGCGAGGGAGAAATATGTCATTTTCTCATGTGTTGTACACTGTACTTTTTCTATGGATGCGGTTTTGTCAAGAGTTCAAACTTCAAAATTAAATAATTTAGGTGCTTTTAGGTATACCGGGTATCCACTTATATTTTCCCCCATTTTAACTGCCTATAACTTCTAAACGGCTTAAGACAGAAAAATGCGATTTTCGCTGAAATGTTTTATTTTAGTAAAACCTATAACTATAATGCCTATAACTTCTAAACGGCTTAAGACAGAAAAATGCGGTTTTCGCTGAAATGTTTTATTTTAGTAAAAGTTTTGTCTGAATGTATTGAATTTTTTATATCACTTTCAAATATGTACCAAAAAAATGGCGGATTTTTGGAAAAAAACGTTGTTGACTTTTTTTTAATGAAAAAAAAAAAGAAAAGTTATTTTTTTAAAGAAAAGTCATTCACCTATCCAGCGATATAAAGTTTTTCAAAATCGGTTGCCAAATCACTGAGTAATTAATTTTTAAAATGAGCGGTGCAACACATATTATCACATACCTAAATAACATAACCACGCAAAATGCTATTATGTTATGTGATTTCCACATTGCATCTCTCATTTTAAAAATTATTTGCTCAGTTATTTGACAAACGATTTTATATCGCTGGATAGGTAAATGACCGTTTTTACAAGCTACAAAAAAATATACTGGGTGTTTCAATAAACAAAGTCAACAACGTTTTTTTCAAAAATCCGCCATTTTTTATTAAAAAACGATATAAAAAATGGTCATTTACCTAAAAACTTGAAAAAATGGTCATTTATCTATCCAACGATATAAATTTTGTTAAAATCGGTTGTCAAATAACTGAGCAATTAATTTTTAAAATGAGAGATGCAATGTGGAAATCACATCAATTCGCTTAGTTATTAGGTCTGGATCCCGCGTATGAAAAAAAAAGTTGATTAATAGCAAGCTGAAAATTTGTTAATAGCTTAAGGGTGTCTAGTCGGACAAACTTTGATATATGGGAACACTGGAACAGGGGCAGTTTTAACTGTGGAACAGGTTAAAAATTTGGAACGGTCAGACCACGAAAACGGCACATGTATTTTGTCCGACAGAACAGACTTAAACTCTCCGAACAGAGATTAAACTCTCATGCAAAAATCAGGCTGCTATTTATCACCAAATGAGCGTTTTAATGAGTGGAACATGTAGAATATGTCAAATGACAGGAATTATGACAGGTGATAAATAGCAGTCTGATTTTTGCATGAGGGTTTAATCTCTGTTCGGAGAGTTTAAGTCTGTTCTGTCGGACAAAATAAATGTGCCGTTTTCGTGGTCTGACCGTTCCAAATTTTTAACCTGTTCCACAATTAAAACTGCCCCTGTTCCAGTGTTCCCATATATCAAAGTTTATCCGACTAGACACCCTTAAGCTATTAACAAATTTTCAGCTTGCTATTAATCAACTTTTTTTTCATACGCGGGATCCAGACCTATATGTTATTTAGGTATGTGATATCCACGTTGCACCTCTCATTTTAAAAATTAATTACTCAGTGATTTGACAGCCGATTTTGAAAAACTTTATATCGCTGGATAGGTGAATGACCTTTCTTTCAATTTACAAAAAATATACTGGGTGTTCCATTAAAAAAAGTCAACAACGTTTTTTTCAAAAATCCGCCATTTTTCTTTTCGTATTTGAAAGCGATATAAAAAAATTCAATCCATTCAGACAAAACTTTTACTAAAATACAACATTTCAGCGAAAACCGCATATTTCTATCTTGAGCCGTTTAGAAGTTATAGGCAGTTAAAATGGGGGAAAATATAAGTGGACACCCGGTATTATATGCATAAATTGAAATATAATACACTTACATGTAGGTATTTAATATTCTTAAAATTTTAAATACCTTATTTAAAAAAATTCTAATTCACAGTTAATTTTTAAACAGTTTTGAAAGGTAATTCATGGAAGTTTTGCTTTAACACATTAATTTGGCAACATTAATTGTGTTTGTATTGTGCATATTACCATGGAAACGGCGATCATAGTATGAAAGACCGTAGGAGTCGATTAGTACGATTTCTCACTGCAATGGCCGACTTTGTCACTGTGTGAGGAATTGTTCGTTTTGAATATATGTAAGTAGTGAGAGTTGCATATTGTATAGCATCCATAGAAAATAGTATATTGTACAACAATGAGAAAAAAGACATATTTCTCACGAGCGCAGAAGTTTGTTGGCACGAGCCTAGGTACGAGGCGAGGCCGCAAATCAAGCGAGGGAGAAATATGTCATTTTCTCATGTGTTGAACACTGTACTTTTTCTATGGATGCGGTTTTGTCAAGAGTTCAAACTTCAAAATTAAATAATTTAGGTGCTTTTAGGTATATTATATGCATAAATTGAAATATAATACACTTACATGTAGGTATTTAATATTCTTAAAATTTTAAATACCTTGTTTTTAAAAATCCTAATTCACAGTTATTTTTTAAACAGTTTTGAAAGGTAATTCCTGGTAAGTTTTGCTTTAACACATTTATTTGACAACATTAGTTGTGTTTATATTGTGCATATTACCATGGAAACGGCGATCATAGTATGGAAGACCGTAGGAGAACCAGTGAGAAAGAATATTTCTCACTGCAATGGCCGACTTTTCTCACTGTGTGAGGAATTGTTTGTTTTGAATGTATGTAAGTAGTGAGAGAATTTGCATATTGTGCATCCATAGAAAAAAAATATTGTTCATACTTGTTAATAATTGGTAACACATTTTTATTGAAAGTTTATCAAAATGATGGTAATTTTAATCTTAGCAAATTGACACATAAGATTTTATAAAATTTAAGAGACTCCATTAATACGGGGCTAATATCCTATTCCTATTTAACATAATTTTTTTTCGTATTTTATGCATACTTATCAAAAAGTAATTTTACGAGAAATTTTTTTAACCCATTCTATTATTAAAAAACCCTTTATAATTAGCAAAAAATCGATATAAAGAGGCTCCCGAATAAAGATTGATTGTTCCTTGACCATTTTAACGATTTTTTTTTCATTTAGTTTGATGATATACAAAGAGAAAAAAAACTTGGGGAAAAATAGAGTCACTAAAATACGTGAAATATGAATTTTTTATTTCTTTTAGTCAAGAAAACAAAAAATAACGCGATATTTGAAAAAAATTGTTGAGCGACCTCTAAAAAAAATTTTTTAGCGCTGAAACTTGGATTTTATTTTTTCATCACAAAAAAGCGAAAAAATCATTTTCAAAAGAAAAAAAAATATCGATTTATTTTGAACCAGTCTAAGGATACGTTTAATGCCAAGTACCCTAATTACAGTCCTTACGTATTACTTGCACTACTTAAAAACTCTCATTGAAAAAAATTAATCATACAATATTACGAATTTCAAATATGTATTGTCGTTGACATTAAAACCACAACCACAATGTTTCAATATTAAAAGTATAATAATAATACAGGGTGTCCCGGAAAATAGTGCGTTCCTTGAAGGTATAGGTAGAAGGCACCATGTAGAACAAAAAACTCTTATAACATTTTTTTCTAAATGCAACCGTTTGACCAAAAAATTAAAATGTATTTTGGTATGTAAATTTAAATCTGACAACTATGTGCGGTACGCAAATTTAAGCATAGACAGTCCCATGTAAATAGATAGAAGATACTAAGATACATAGTAAACAGATGGTTTTAAAGAATCCTGTTTAGTGTTTAGTGTCAATGCGAAAATGTTTTCGAATAGTGAGTGTATTACCTATTATGTTATTACCTATGAATGGTGTTTGTGAAAGGTTACTTGAAACATCTATTCGGTATAATAATTATTTTCAAGTAAGTACAACTTAGTTATTTCAGTTCACAAGTAAACAAATTACTGAGACATTATCTGGTGTATTTAAGTTCCACTGTAAACTATTAAAACTATGTAATTCAGTTAAAGCCCTCAGCAGTACTCAGCATTCAACCCATTTAAACCTTACTAAATACATAATACTAGTTTAGTTAAAAGACGTGTTTTTATGTTAAAAGATGTGTAATTCGTTTAAAATTATGCAATAGGTATTTCAATACATTTCAAAAGAAAATAATTTTAGTAAACAAATCGTAAATACATAAGTATTACCTACTATTAGGTTGGATTATTTTAAATACTGTTAATCACAATCACAAACGAGTTTTTATTATGTTATTATTCCGTAGTGCGTTCGATGTTGCCAGTTTATTAAAATTTCCAAACATTAAAATACAGGTATATGGAAAACAATGTTAACTTTTTTTTGGAAACGGCTAACTTTAGAAAAAAATGGTATATGACTTTTTTGTTCCAAATTGTGTATTCTCTCCATACCTTAAAGGAACGCACTATTTTCCGGGACACCCTGTATTTATCCTGTGGCGTCTTGTACAAACATAGAATGACAAAGTACTCTTTGCCTTTTTTAATAGTTGGATGTGTTCTACCTCATTTCCTGTGTGACCTGTCCGTATTTCCGCTTCGATTGCCATACCTGCACTCTCACTATTTGCGTGTGTCAACTATCCCAATTATTTCCACCAAATGAAACGAGATATTCTATTTGTAATAACTAATCAATAGAGCACACCTCCTTAACCACTCTATTACTTTTAATATACAGTGATGAGCGCGCTAATAACCGGCAAAATAACGCAAAAGATGGAAAACATAATAAAATGGAACCTCTATAAGTCGCATTAATCGGGACCGCGGCCGATCCGGATTATCGAAAATCCGGGTTAGTCCGAGAATATGGTAAAACTTGATAAAATACGATATACCTACAGATAAACTCCATTATAATTGCAAAAACATAAAATATATATGAACAGTAACATCTAAATTTAAATTACGTACAGTTGTATACAGATACAGTATTGTTTATTTATTGGTAAAAAACTCAAGTCAAGTGTAAAAATGTTTGTTCTGTCTGATGAAAATCGGTTCGGGTTAGCCGGACTTCCGGGTTATCGGAGGCCGACTTATCGGGGCTACGCTGTACATTGTGAAATACAAAAAAGATGAAACTAGTAGAGGTGGAAATTATGGCTATAAACATATAAATTAACATTACATTACATGTTTTCCCACCTTTAGACGTCTGTGACAGGAGTATTTTATAAAATTCTCCTATCACAGTGACAGTTGGCATACTCCTCCGATACGTCTAAAGGTGTTAAACTATGTAATGTAATATTAATTTACAGTGATAAGCGCACTAATAACCGGCAAAATAACGCAAAAGATGGAAAACATATTAAGTAGTGAGATAAAAAAAAAATTAAACTAGTAGAGTTGGAAGATTTGGCGATAAAAACGTATAAATCCACATTCTATTTATTGTTTCCCACCTTTAGATGTATCAGAGGAGTATGTCAAATAAAACTGTCACTGTCACAGTGGCAGTTGCCAAACTAGTCCGATACGTCTAAAGGTGGGAAACAATAAATATAATGTAAATTTATAGGTTTTTATCGCTAAACTTCCCACCTCTACTAGTTTTATTTCTTTTTGTCTCACAACTTAACATGTTTTCTATCTTACGCGATATTTTGCCGGATATTAGCGCGCTCATCACTGTATACGCTTATATCGATAATTTCCACCTCTACTAGTTTCATCTCTTTTTACTTTACAATGTATTATGTTTTCCATCTTTTAAAAAGTAGAGTGGACTGACATCAAAGAAATTTGTCTAAGAAACAATCTAAATAT
Organism: Diabrotica virgifera virgifera; assembly: GCF_917563875.1. NCBI lineage: Eukaryota > Metazoa > Arthropoda > Insecta > Coleoptera > Chrysomelidae > Diabrotica > Diabrotica virgifera. Next base: position 232,119,783 of record NC_065446.1, on the reverse strand, counting down.
TTATGGTCAGTTTAGCTATTGTTTAGTTTGTATTTTAAATAAAATTATAAAGGGTACCCCCCGTTAAGATAGGCAAAGTGCCCTCACTCCCAGAATTCAATTTTTTGCATTTTTTCTATGTTCTATGTGATTAAAATATAAGACGCGCAATTTTAACCCGGCAACCCCCCTCTCGCTATCAACAAAAACGTGATTTTTTGTTTTTATTTTTACAAATGCAATGCAAAATTTCAAAAAATTCACGCGCATAGTTGTGGCTTTTACAATACATAGTATGTATTTTTAGGGTCTAGGACGTTTCATCGCCGCCGTTTCGATGCCGCCAGTTCGATGCCGATGCCGGCCGATTCATCGCCAGTCAATTAATCGCTATCTGATATATTTCCGAATTTTCGACAGTTACAATTATTAGTTATTTTTAGTATTAATTAGGAAGTCTAGGAAATGCGAGATATGACGGCGATGAAATGGACTGGCGATGAACCGGCGGCATCGAAACGGCCGGCGATGAACCGGCGGCATCGAAACGTCCCATTCCGGTATTTTTATAGACCCGTAGGTTGAGTGTATATAAATAACCTAAAGATGCATTTATCTTTTCGAAAAAAAAAAAAATTAAGTACCTTTTTTGAGATGGTTGCATGTCTAATTTTTTTTTTATTTTGTGTATTGTATCAAAAACTATGTTCCTAACTTTTTCAGATTTTTCTATGATGTGCGACACCTTCAAAAACCCGAAAAACTGGTCTTTAGGAGTTTTTAGGGATTTGCCCGTTTGTCCCATATCAAAGACTTGAAAATAGATCAAATCGACATTTTTTATAGGTTCTATTATATAATTTAAAATATCTGAGTTCTTTCAAACATTCAAAAATTAGGCAAAACACGTTCAAACCCTCCAAGGTTGTTAAGGCTTATTGAGAGTTTTTGCGAGGTTAATCATAGAATTTTTTTAGGGCGATACAACCTGAATCAATTTTTTCATTTTGTACGTATTTTATGTGACTAAAAAAATAAGAGTTTTTATCCCGTCACCCCTCCTTCTTAACCAAAAAACATCATATTTTCGTTTTTATTTGTTTAATTAATTGGGATGCAGTCAATTTAAAAATTTCAAAAAATTCACAGCTATAAGATGGTTGCAGATCTATTTTTTTATTTTGTGTATTTTATTTAAAAACTATATTTATAATTTTTTCCAGGTTTTTCCATAATGTGCGCATATTTCAAAAACCGAACAACATTTTGTAGACTTTAAAATAGATCAAATCAAGGTTTCTTATAGGTTATATTATATAATTTAAAGTAACTTAGTCCTTTAGGACATGGATGAAATTGGACGAAACATGTCCAAACCCTCAAAAAACCCCCACAAAAACCCACTGCATCAACAGACATACATTTGGCATGTTTGGAAGGATTTATTAAATAAAAACATAAAATTTGAATCAGAGCATCTTCAGGTATTGCTCTAAAAATATTGGTGTCAATAGTATCGTACACAAACTCAGATACACCAAAGTTTGTTCGCAATAGGTTCCTCACCTTTTGTCAGAGGACCAAAAAAAACTGAAAAAAAAAATCCACTGAAAAAGACGTTAAAGGGCAATAGTTTTTGGTCGGACGAAGAAGTACAAAATGCAATAAAAGAATTCTTCGAGCACCAGCCACAAGAATTCTTTAAGCAGGGTATACATCGGTTGTTGAAACAATCTGCCTTAATTGTAGTGGTAATTGTTTGAAGATATATTTGTCTAAACTTTTTCTTTAACAAAGATAGGTTTTACTTGAACAAGCCTCGTATATTTGAATGTATTTTATACAGTAAGTGTTACAGTAAGTTTTACTGTTTTATACAGTAAGTGTTATTAACTTATTTATTTTTAGCACACAAGCAAAACGCTCGGACAGGTCGATTTTTAAAATAATCATAGTATATTACAGCATCAATGTTTCGAATTTTACGCGATTCCTCTTCAGGTGACAGGCCTTTGATTTTTTTAAATGGGAAAGTACATCATGTGACACCTTATGTAAAACCTTTTAAAATGCTGATTACAAAACTGTATAATACTTTAATCCTTTTTGACAGCATAGGCGCAAAATTTCGGTCGATTTTTTTTAAATGTATTCATTTTTCGAATCCTGAGAAAACTAATAGGTATTTTTGAAAAATTTAAACGCAGAATGAAATATTACAGTATTATCGAGGGTCTAAAGTCCCTGAGAACTTCTATAATGATTATTTTAATAAGTCACAGGGGTGAAAAAAAGAGAAAATTTAGTCTGATTTTTAATTTCAAATATATTATTCAAAAGAAACTTTCTGTTTATTTTAAGGGACTTTCAGCCCTCCGTAATAATGTAAACTTTCATTATGCGTTTAAATTTTTCAAAAATACTTAAGTATCAGTTTTCTCAGGTTTCGAAAAAAAAATCAATGCGTTTAAAAATAATTCGACCGAAATTTTGCGCCTACGCCCTTAAAAAGGATTAAAGTATTATACATTTTTGTAATCGGTATTTCAAATGACGTGTCACATGGTGTACTTTCCCATTTAAAAAAAAATCAAAGTTATGCTTGTCACCTGAAGAGGGATCACGTAAAGTTCGAAACATTGATGCTATAATATACTATGATTATTTTGAAAATCGACCTGTCCTAGCGTTTTGCTTATGTGCTAAAAATTAAATAAGTAACTGGGAGGGGGGGTAACACATTCCAGCGCACTGTATAATACACAAACCATTTCGATGAAAACTATCAAAATTATAATGAACTAGTACTAGTAGCCCACTTTTGAAAATAAAAAAAATGTTATCAATATTCATATTGTCCGTTCTTTAATAATAACCTGACGCTAACAACCGTAATTTGCGATTCGTGGTGCAAGACGAGACGCGACGCGCCAGGTGAGTTAGCTAAACAATGGATCTATTAGAGAATGCACTTCACAAAAAGTTACAGTTGGCTGCTAAAGCATGATGATTTCTTTGCCGCGTTAGCTGTGTGGTTTTTATTTTGGACGGATTATCTCTCTTCTGAAGGTAAATAAATTGTTTCAATAAAACAGGCATGGATTGAGCAATGAGGACAATATATGTATATTCGTGGTGGAGTCTTTATAGGCAGGAACCAAAAAAATGCAGTCAACCCATTCGTTGCCGATCACGCGCCATCGCATGATATGGTTACTTCAGTCAGGTGCCGTGCACGCGCCAGCGAGGGATATGATTATTTCAGTCAGGTTCCGTTCAACAGATTGGCTACTATTATAGCCCAGTTTCATCCTCTTCCATAGGCAGCGAATGGGTTAATACAATTCAACAGTCTTTATGGGTTTTTTCATTTGGAAAATCTGTTTGTTAAGTACCATTTCCTTTAAGATCCAGACCACTTCATGATACGAGCTAAGTTTTGACAAAGAATTCCCAACGTCAAAAAAGAAAGGGCAATAGACAAATAAAATACGTTTTACACATGCTAAATAATGAAAATAGAGAAACAGTTCCATTCACATAAAAAGAAATCCTAGACTAGAACAAACCTGGACAGTTGAATAGTTAAGCACGGAAATGTGGAATAACGGCAAGGAGACTTTGGAGTTGGCAGTCAAAATCACATTGGTAATATCCCGAACCCAAGAGAGAAACTGCTGGTTCGAAGAAGATTGTAAAAAATAACAGATAGGAAGAACGAGGCATTTAAGACCATGCAACAACGAAGAATTAGGACAACAATAGATAGGTACAAAAACCTAAAAAGGGAGCGGAAAGACGCACACACCGTAAAAATAAACGAGAATCAGAAAACGATACATTAGAAAGGCTCGAAAGGCATGAGAGTCAAGGAGAAACAAGAAAATTATATCAGCAAATAAACATTAAAAAAGAATCCAAGATGAGAATCAAGCACTGTAATGATAAGGATTGCAACTTGCTTACAAGCAAAGTGGATACCCTCTTACGATGGATGACACTTTCGAGAGTTGCTGGAAGGGGAACCTACTAACAACATACAACTGGAGTACCGAAATGAGAAATTTGTGGAACCGCCCTCGACAGAAGTGAAAATATCGATAAAGACTAAAAACACAACTCCCCGGGCAGCAGTGTATCCCACCAGAGTTATTTAAACACAGTGGATAGCAGATCACTATATGCAAAACTATACTGATGCCAAAAATACTGTGGCGACACGCTTCAATTACTATTTTGCTAATTTTAATTTTTAATAACTTTTTCCAAATGAAATAATACGTCCCATTTTAAAATTCACAAACCATATGCATAAAGAGCCTGTTAAATTTTAAGAAACGAAATATATCAGTATTCAGATAAAATGCCTTCTCAGCTTTTAAAACACCAGATGTTGATGGCCTGTTCAGTTTATGTATGGGAAACGCAAATTCCATAATAGATTAGGGGACGATAAAGGGCCAGCCTCCTTATGTCAATAAATCAGTCTTCAACTTCTTTAAAAACCACAGAAATGTAAAACTAATGTTTTTAAAAAAAATACCAAGTTTCTTGTAAAAGGTATATATTAAAATACCCTAAATAAGGGTCACAATACAAAACGTTTTCGGATTAAGGAATCCATCATCAGTGTTTAAAAGCCAAAATTTGCATGCCTGAGCCACCAAAATGTATCGGGTAAAAACCCTTTAAATGTAAATAATAAGGATGTTTTACATATTTATATAAAATTCATTGGATGATATAGATAAACCTGGATGTTACCAAGGGCAACACAGGATAATGTTTTTAGTTCATCCACAGGGAGTCTGACACAAACCCTCGTCCCGAAAAGAATAACAAACCCTCTTACGAGATATAAGCACGCCTTTTTGACCAAAAATAAATAAATATATTATTGTTCGTTGTCTTACACTTATTTTGATTTCATTTAATTGTTTCCGTAAACCACAACGGAACAATAGTATGTAAAATTTGGTCTGAGGACCAAATGCCTAAGGAACGAAGCTTAGGCTTAATATTCCCGTTTCATATTAAGCCTAAGCCGTTTTATGTCAGCTAGTTTCTCTCACATTATCTGCTGACTTTTAGGGCAGAGCTAGTTTCTAGTTCAATGTGGCTGCTGGTAAAATGCAACTATGACTAGGCTAATTTCCCTACTATTAAATATACAGTTCAGTCTACCAAAGGCAGCTCATGGTATTTTAACCTTCAATTTAACTTCATCACTTTGACTTGTATCCAATGTAAGTATGGAGTTAAGTTCTGCTGCTTTTCTCAACCACTCAATGTTAATATCTTTTATTTCGCAACCTAGTTGTTTGTTAACATTTTTTGAGCCAAAGTAGAATGTTATTGAAGTTATACTTCTTTACCAGCGATATGAGGGTGAATTTTTATATGTTAAAACATATGATCCCGGCGCATGCGCATTATAACTTTGTTCTGATTGGATGTTCAAATGACATGTCAAAAATTATTCAATATGGCGGCTGTGGCACAGCTGTAGTTAGATTATTTATGGTTGTTGCGTTTTAAAATTTGTGTGAAAAGAAACAACAAACAAAAGTTAATTAATAGTTATACTGCCTTTTTAAATAGTTTTCATATACCTATATTTTTGGACTTTTGGACTATTTTGGACAAGGAAAACTCATTCTAATTTGGTAAGTAGTTTTTATTATAATCATATTGTAATTATACATTTGGATTAGGTTGAAATACAGTAGAGCGTCGATTATCCGAACTAATTGGGGGACATAGGTGTTCGGAAAACCGATTTGTTCGGATAATCGAACTACAATATATTGATACATATTTATAGTCATACATATTTATCCACAAGTGAATAAAAGCCATATTTATATACCTACATATTTATTTATATCTTGATAATGACAACTAGCAACTAAACAAAAAAGTGCAGTCTTTGCAACAACATAATTATTTTTGGATACAATATTCAAAAAAACTGAAGATATTTTAAGCGTCAATTACTAACGCTTGCTCGGTATTCGAGTGCGGGACGCGGGAGTCGATAGTTCGAATAAGCGGTCGTTCGGTTGATCGACGTTCGGATAATCGCCGCTCTACTGTACATTTATTTTCTCAAGAATGGGGATTTTAGAGAGAAATCCCAAATTAGGTCCGATTTTTATTTTTAAATTATGATTTTTTGGCGTAGATTTATTTATCTAGTAGGTATGTAATGCTTTGATTTACATACTTAATTTGATTACCAACAAAAGCTCTACCAATCTTCATCTAATATATTGTTTTCTTATTGTTTTGTTATATTTTAATATTTTCTTCCACAAAATTTAAACTACATACTTTAATTATATTCAAAACAACTATCAAACAGTAAAACGTTCAATTACCCTATTTTTCCACATGACAAATAATGTGGAATTGGACGAGTGAGTCTAGGCTTCGATTACGAATCAAAGCGCCACGAAATTCACGGGTTCGATTCCCGATGCAAGTTTTTATTTTTTTTATTTTTTTATGCATTTTATAATTGTAAGTATATTTGTTATTTAATTTTTTTTTCAGAAAATGCGTATTTAAAATTTTTGCCAACAATTATTATCGTTCAGAAATCATTTTTTCTTTGTGGCATTTTTCAATGTGTTTGTGTGCGTTTTATTCTTTTATTTTTTTAAATTTTTGGTATTGTCTTAAAAATCACATAATATGTAGTAGAAGTATAACTTCTTACGTGCGTACAAAGTACACACACATTCTTTTTGTGTGATATAATCACGTTCTCATTGATTTTTATGTGTAAGGTAGTTGACAAAAATGTCCAAAATTCGACAATATCAAAAACCTTCTGATACTTTGAAATCAATGTAGTATCCATGTAGTCGTTTTCTTTAGTTTCAGATAGTTATTGTCCCTTTTAATTTATCCATTACATACTCTATATTGTTTGTGAATATTGTTATAATACAAATATTTCTGCCGTGTTTGCAGTGGACATTTTTAAAATTTCAAACATTTTTTAGGATTAAACATTTACGATGAACACTATAGTGAAGAATTCCAATTTTGCCAAACAATTTCAATGAAAGATAGTCGAATTTTTTTCAAATAATGATCGGGAACCTCAGAAGTAGGTATAAAAAAAGACGAATATGGCAGTTACAATATATGACTATCAAAATGATCAATTTATATTCAAATTAACTTTTATTAATGGTGTAAATTTTTATGTAAATGGAATTTCAAGTTTTAAAAACCATTTTTCTTGCAGATTCACTCTACATGACATCAAAACAAGTTACATTTTCGCCCACTTGATCGCCATTTTCGGAGCACATTCATACTTCAAATTCGGCAATATTCTTGCCCAATTTTGTGGAAACATAAGGTGTAAAAATGGACCATTGATATGTATATCTGTTCGTGGAACTTCACCAACCCACATGAGAAAACCATATGGCCGTGGAAGGTTCGGATTCTTTCTACTTTACTTTTTTGAGATCACGGTCGAAAATAATTAGCAGTAAGCAGTAAGCACGTAACTCATTTGTGTAATCTCCAAATTAGTTTTTATTTACATTCTGCATTATAATTTTATGTGGGTTTTGGTGTGGGAGTCGCTTTATTTTTAAGGTGTTTGTGCTTAATTGTTATTTGCAATCAATAATAAAATGGTCAGTGTCGCACGTGCCGACAGGGGACGAGCAAAAATTACAATTAATTTACTGAAGAAGTAAGAAAGACTTCCTTTTGTAGCCGGTCTATAAATTTTTATTACAAATTTCTTAAAAAAGATCCTAGTTTTCAGTTTAAGCAGACCATCAGCAGGTTAAACTCTATATCATAGTAGTTGAAACTAGCCACAGAAATTTGTTGCATTCATTACGTGACCTTTAAATTACAAATTTTAAGCCATTTGGACTTAATCAGATGTGACGATACGTCGACATTTCAAGATTAAAACTTTTGTAAGGAAGCTTTCAGACTGTACCTCTGTCTCCCTCCTAGTCAAGCAATGTAGCATTATATATCTACTTGAGAACTACAGGCAATCTCCAACGCACTGAACCAATGTACCAGCAATGATATTAATTTTCTTATATCAGATTCTCTGCCTTAAGTCAAACAGATGTATCCTACTCGTGCCAATTTAGTACAAATAACAGACATGGTATACAATGCCAAAAAAAATGGTAAAAACATTCTTTATGGGTACCATCCCCTGTTGGGATAATGGGCAAGCCCTTCCCCTGAGGGAACAAGCAGATAATAAAATTGCAACAAAAACTGTCAATAACATGACAATCCCTATAATGCTAAATATACTATTTTCAGATCAAAAAACATTAATAAGAATCTTGAAAACCGTAATTTTTCGTTCTTTTTCAGATCTTAATTTGTTTATAACTCAGAAACCATCAAATTACGAAAAATTTCAAGAGACATTTTTCATTCAGAGCGTTCCAAGAGATATGAAAAAAAAATTCCGATCAAAAAAGCTTGATTTTTCGCATTACATATTTGTATATTCCGCATGGGCGACTTCTTGAACATTATTCTGGGGTATCTCACGAATATGATTATGCAAAAATATTTCATGGGGCCTTACCTAAAATAGATTATCTTAAAAACTGGCTCTATTCAACATACCCTACAGATTTGTTTGATGGTATTAACTTACACACTTTGCTATATTTCAATGGGCGTTTTGTCGAGGAGTTTTGAGGGCTGCACACGGATTCGCTCCCGGGTTCAGGTAGGAAGACCTAACCCTTCGGTCATAACTTAACTTTCGGGTATGAGTTTCGGAGCCAACTCGTGTACAATAAAAGTGGTTTTATAGGGGTTGGGAGCGAATCCATGTGCGCCGGTTTTGAGACACGATTAAAATACAAACTCCACTTTAGGTGCCTACAACTGCATTTCCGCCACGTGCGATAATAAATTGCTTACCCTTTATCTCGTCAGGTAAAAACTCACACCTGCTGTACAATCGAGGGTGGCACGCGCACGAATTTTATTTCTTGATTACTAACATGGTTAATAATTTTCTCTTTTAAGCCGGGATCCCACGGACCGTGGAGCGGCGCTCTTCGCCAAGTCACGTCGGCGAAGAAAAATAGAAAATAGGGGCAGTGCCTATCTCGGCCCAAAAAAAATGAGGTCTTTTAAAAATGTCCCAAGTCGGCGCAAAGATTAAAACCGCTCAATATAAAATATACCAGCTCGGCTCATGGGATATTAATTATTACTATCAAATAATTTGATATCGGCTATCAATGTCTGAATACTGAATTAGTAGTTAATTAAAAGATAAATTGATTCCACTACGAGATTTCGAGCGAGTAACATCGGTCTGTATTTTGTCGTACTTTGTAAAACATAGTGCAAAAACAGTGACGTTGGTCTACCTTCAACTAGAAATAATAATTGTTTTTGACGTATCAAAAGTATCGAAATTGACGCACCACCTTAAAATGGGACATTTTTGAATTCTCGTATTTCCTCAACCTGTTGCCCGATTTTAGTGATCTTTTTAATATGTTATAACCTTATTCTTTAAGAATATCGATGTGACAAAAGTGTTGCTGAACAAGTAAATGTCATTGTTGTGACGATAATATAATTTTATCGTCTAGAGTACGCCAATTAATTAAGTAAAACACGTTTTTGTACTGTTTCGAACGATATAAAAATCGGATCGAAAAGCCTAGTTGATGATTTTTCTTGGAGCGTTGATTGAAGAATAATAGACAACAGTGAGGTACAAGAGGTGAGTTTATGTAGGTAGTATTTCCCGATTATTTTCCGCTGTCGTTTTGGCGAGCTGAGCGAATCCGACAGTTCCCTGCTCGGGCGCCAATGTAATGAGGTCGTTGCGTTGTTGTTGCTCCAGGTAACTTTCAGTCGAAGAAAAAGAGTTCGCTTTTTAAAACATTTTTATTTGGAATCGAAATAAAACAGAAGATAAAATAATTAGCCTTAATTACTCATTAAGTTCGTTAACAAAATATATTTATAATTTCTACGCATCAAGCTTACTGTTCGGGCCGATGTGACGATATTTTTGTACACGAATGAATGATTTTGACGATCGCGCGAAATAGGAATTGCTTTTATTAACACGACATGAATGTATAAGGAAAGGGGAGAAAGGAGATCCCGCTCACCTCGCCGGATTGAAAAGACATATAAAGGATATACGATCACCGCTCATTATAAGGATAGGTAAAAGGATAGGTAAGAAGAAAACTGTCGGATTCGCTGAGCTCGCCAAAAGGACAGCGGAAAATAATCGGGAAATACTACCTACATAAACTCACCTCTTGTACCTCGCTGTTCTCCATTATTCTTCGATCAACGCTCCAAGAATACTCATCAACTAGGCTTTTCGACCCGATTTTTATATCGTTCGAAACAGTACAAAAACCTGTTTTACTTAATTCATTGGTGTACTCTAGACGATAAAATTATATTATCGTCACATTGTATACCGGGTGTAACAATCATACTGTGTTTTTTCCTCAAAGTTCGGAACGCCCTGTGGAATATTTCAGCATATATATAAAATATTGAAATTAAAACTGAATTGTAGCCTTAGGCTTTCTTAACATTTTGCTTTTTGATTCATTCGCTTGTGTTGGATAATAAAAAAATAGGTACTTTAACAACCAGCAACGTTCTTCATCAATACAGGGTGTTTCTAAATAAGTGCGACAAACTTTAAGGGGCAATTCTGCATGAAAAATAATGACCGTCTGCTTTATACATATACAGAATTTTTTCTTACAAACTGACGATTTATTTATTGCTCTAAAACCGGTTGAGATATGCAAATGAAATTTGATAAGTTTTAATACGTAGTTATTGCGCATTTTATGACCTACAACTAAGAATTTTATATTCACCATTGGCGTGCATACGGGTCATATTACCCGTATGCACGCCAATGGTGAATATAAAATTCTTAATTGTATGTCAAAAAATGCGAAATAACTATCTCTTAAAACCTACTAAATTTCATTTGCATATCTCAACCGGTTTTAGAGCAATAAATAAATCATCAGTTTGTAAGAAAAAATTCAGCATCCCACATCTCAAAAACAAAGCATTTGCGGACATATATTTATAAAGCAAACGGTCACTATTTTTCATGCAGAGTTACCCCTTAAAGCTTGTCGCACTTATTTAAAAACACCCTGTATTGATGAAGGACGTTGCTAGTTATTAAAGTACCTACCTTTTTTATCATCCAACATAAGCGAATGAATCAAAAAGAAAAATGTTAAGAAAGCCCAAGGCTACAGTTGAGTTTTAATTTCAATATTTTATATACCTACGATAGAATTTTCCACAGGGTGTTCCAAATGAGGAAAAACACACTATCATTGTTACACCCGGTATACAATGATACTTACCTGGTTAGCTTACCAACTTACAATATTATTACATCGATATTCTTGAAGAATTTAGCTATAACATACTAAAAAAATCACTCAAATCGGACAACAGGTTTAGAAAATTCGAGACATCAAAAATGTCCCATTTTGAAGGTGGTGCGTTAATTTTGATGCTTACTGTATATGGAAAAATAAAAGAGCAAGATTTGTGGCGCAGGCGTTTGAGTTTTATAAAAGTTTTGGGAGCTGACGTTGTAAAATTCATTTATATAGCACATCTTAGATGGATGGTGTATGTAATCAGACGAGAGGAAGATGCAATAGTCAGAAAAAACAGTCATACAAGCAAAGTAAGAGTCAAACAAGATAAATGCAAACTGATACCCCATGACAAATCGATAGGAAGAGCCCTAAGAGTGTACGAATCATTCCGTTAGGAGTAAAGTTGTCATAATCATGATGAATACACAATATCCCAGTTAACATGTACCAATTCTTCACCAACAATCAAATTTAAAATACCGGAGTTAATTCTCATATTATATGAAACCCTGTATCAAATTGCAATAAATGGATGTAAAACGCATCATTTATCTAATGTATAAAATTCATTTCACAGTAATATTATTTCTATTTCCAGAAAAGCTAAACATTATTTCAAACAATATAACCACATTGACTGTACTATTAAAGAGTAATTTCATTACTCTTCCAACACGTGGCGCCACCTAGCGCAAAATAACCGACACTAACGAGCTGTGAATGAGTTTATTGTTATAGAGACCGCTACAGGATTCCAGTGGCGTAGTGATTATATTTTAATGATCTGAATAACATTGGATCGGAATACTTATTTGTTAATATTAAAAAAACCTGGTTATCCATATAAGTATATGATTACTCTACTGATTTTTTGCAGAATTTAAAACATCTTCAAGAAACTGGATTGAAAGGTTCCTACTTTCTCAATTAAAGTTTTGTCTATTTTTTTTAAACTGTATATTCAAAATTTCTGTTCAGTTGTATGTATTACATAAAAATTGTCAGATTAACATAAAATATCAATAATAAAATAGCCACAGAAATAAGCAGTTATCTAGAGCGGATTTACAACAAAGAGCAATATGTAATGTCTTAACCCTGCTGTCCCGTTTGAGTCAATTTACACAAATTTGCTGTTAGGCTCAACATGAACCAACCAACAAAGAGAAAAGGTCATACAGTACATTTTTTTTCCGTCTGGAATATTCTTATCTTGAGCAGAAACGCAGAAGTGTAGTGCCATCAGCAAATCTTAAATTGGATATGTTTCTAGTTTCTATAGACTACCGTTACTCCATCGTCCCATTCTTCTACAGCCATTCTCATGCCATGTTCACTATAAATGAGCTGTCCAAGGTATTCGCAGCATTTTTCTCTAACACCTCATTTCGAAGACATCAATTTTTTGGCGTTCTTCTGGCGAATACAAGTATGCATACTTACACTATCTGGTGTTCCTGCAAGTGGTTACTCTGTTTAATAGTGTTGAATCTGCCTCACCATTATTTTGGTCTTTATTAATTTTAAGACCAACTTTAATGCATTCCAACCAGCGAACTTTTCGCAGGAGATCGAGAATGTCTTGTTAATTTGCTGTTTTAAGTGTAGTGTCATCAGCAAATCTTAAATTGGATATGTTTCTATAGACTACCGTTACTCCATCGTCCCATTTCTACAGCCATTCTCATGCCATGTTCATTATAAATTCTGAATAAATCAGGTGACAAAACGCATCATTGTTTAACCCCTCTCCCTGCTTGGGATTGGTTTGAGCACATCTGATCTAGTCTTACTCGTTGTTATATTGGACTGGTACAGATTTTTAATAAGTCACACCAGGTGTATAGGTGCATCTATCCCTATTAAAATAGGCAAAAGATTTATCAAGCTTATACAATCGAATGTCAATTCATAGGTACTTAAAATTCTCTCTCCCTCTAAGGGGAAAATCGACACATCCCAGACACCTACGGTATCAAAAGGAATGAGCTCTGGTGGGACTCTTTCCGTGTTATCGAGCCCTCTAGGTGACTTGGTATGCAGGTGTATCTCCCAAAAATATTCGTAAACATCTGGCCGTTGCGAGTAGTACAGCTTTCTGCATGGTCTTTGGTCTTGTAAAGATGCCCATTTAGACCCAGCTTTTTTATGCTTTCGAGGAGGTTCTTCGGAACGACTCCAGTGGTAGACATGATAATTGGTACTAATACTGATAATCGTCTGGGTACTTTGCATTCTCCATTGTCTTCGTATTTGAATTTCCAGATCTCTGTACTTGGCGATCTTTTCAGTAAATTTACTACGTAGATTATTGTTGTTAGGTATCGCCACATCAATTAGTGTTGTTTGTCTTAGTTAATTTGTTAACTAATACGAGATCAGGTCTATTATGTGCCACTGTTTGGTCTGTGACCACAGTGTGGTCCCAGTATAACTTGTAATTGCCATCCTCAAGCATACTCTCAGGGACGTATTGATAATATGGGAGATGGTCCGTTTCGAGAAGTCCCAGCTTGATAGCTATCTCTTGTTGGATGGTTCTTGGGTTTGACATCCATATCGGCATTTGTCGTTTTGGACTGAGGGTCTTTGACAATATATTTCAGGTAATTTTTGGTTGGTATAACCTGATCCTGAATGGCCAGTAATGAACCCTCCGTTTCAGGGAACATCTTTCCTGATGTCAACCAATAGTTCGACGCTGTATTGTCGACATAGTCTTGGCTGACTTCATTGGGATGTCGCCCGTTACTTGCATGTATTATTAATATTATTATTAGTGACAATGTAGGTACATAGTTTTCACATCTGTTACTAGCTCCTTGTTTGTGTACTGCAAAATAAATTGAGGTACACCTATCAGATGACCATTTTCCCAAATTCTAAATAGCTATGCAGATAGATGATATAATGATATGTATTCCTTTGTCATCTAGTGATTGCAGCATTTCTCCTGATGTGTCAATGCCTGGGGATTTATTTTTTTAGCGATTTAATTGCAGTTCTATTGGAGTCTCATTATTTCTATATAAATTTCTACTATAGTTTCGCCCCGTTTTCAAAGCAATAATTGCACAAGAATAATGTCGTATGGCATTTTTGCCAAGGAAATTCTCTCGGACAGGTTTCGGCGCCAATTGCATCTTTAAACCTGTTTCAAGTAACTAATAGTGTCGAAGCGAACTAGCCCAGGGGGACCCACGGCTTAACGTGCCCCCCGAATCCGGGTAAACGTCTCGAGTCATTTTTAAAAATGAAAATGTTGTTGGTGCCGAGGTTTGAACTTGTCCGCTCTGTATTTTGCTGCTGAGCTACGGCCGTCCACACATAATTTATTATAAATGTGTGTTTTCGCTGTCTAGATACATCACAATCTACAGCACCATAGTGATATTGCAAAATTGCTGTTCGTTGCCAAACAAGTACGAATTAGCCCGATAATTAGATATAGGCATTCCAGACAGAAAAAAACTGTATTTATTCTACATTGTATATCTTTAAAATTGATTTTTTCAGATTACTCACACAAAATTGGCATAAATAGAGAAAAAAATAGCGATAAGACCTAAAAGTTCTTACCTTTCGGGCCTGCGTTGTTTGCGTTAAAAATTAAATACAAGAGTTAGAGAAAAGTGTCGATGAGTGTATGCCGAAAATATTACGCATGCTACCAGCTGGAATAAAGTAGTACTTCAGGCAGATGCTGTTTGCAACGCAATTTTTCATTGTTCTAGGTAATAATCATTGCCAATTGAACATTCGATCTACGGAATTTTCTACAAATTTGGGACTACTGTAAAAGTGACAAACGAAAAACTGGTTTTTTGGTAGCAGTAATATAGAAAATTTACTATTTTATCAACACAGCTTTGTTAGTCACACACTCATGCTCTACAGTAAGCTCTTTCTTCTTCTTCCTTTTTATAAGCAATTCTGCTTGTTCATTGGCAGGTTGATACCTCAATGAAAGGTTGTCACGCAATCTTTTGCGCGGTCGGCCGATACTTCTTCTACCGATTGGTGATTTAGAATAGAATAGAAATATGCTTTATTGTCACTGAAAATTATACAATTTTATGGACAAAGCTTAACATAGATTCACGAAAAAGATATACATAACAATAACAATAACAAATACAATTTTATAAAATTAGATAAATCGTCAATAAAAAAAATATATAAACAAGTTAAAAAAAAGTGAAGTAAAAAAACAAAAACCAATATATTGCAAAATTACTATAAATTGCAAAATTGAACCTACAACATAATATAATAAAACACAAACAAAGGAACTAATAAGTTTAAGCTGCTGTATGTGACACCCAAATATAGATAAATACACTTTAGTTACTTGTACATTACTGTGATTTCTTAGTTAGTCATTAAGAAACTCTTCTACTGAATAATATGGTCTTTTAGATAAATGAGCTTTTGTCATTTTACGGAACTTGAGAAAGGATGTTGCAGATTTAAGTTGTAAAGGGAGATGGTTGTATAGTTTTTTTGCGGAATATAGTATAGATTTCTTTACTAACTCAGAAGACGGGATCGGTAAATAGACATCAAAAGTTGAATTTCTGGTGGAGTAGTCATGATGAGGCCTTGCTGGAAAGACATGCATGTGTTTACGAATTAAGCAAACAGTTTCTAAAATATACAAAGATGGAAGGGTTAAAATTTCGTGATCTTTAAAGTAACTTCTGCAATGGGTTGTTCTTCTGAGGCCAAACAGATATCTTATTGCTCTTTTTTGTAATTTGAAAATAACATCAAATTGGGCAGCTGTACTAGACCCCCAAAAAGGAAGACCATATCGAAGATGAGACTCGAATAAAGAAAAATATGTTATTTTAGAAGATGCTAAATTGAGTTCCTTCGAAACAGATCTTATGGCATAGCAGGCCGAGGCGAGTTTCTTACTTAACAAATCGATATGAAGGGACCATTTGAGGTTGCTGTCTAAAAGAATACCAAGAAATTTTACAGAATCAACGGTAGAGATCTGGCTGCTATTCACAAGCAGGGGTTGAAGAGCACCTTTATATGATAATGCTACCGTTTTATCCACGTTAAAGGAGAGTAAATTAGAGTCAGACCAGGTTTTTATCGTAAGAAGATCAGAAGCTATAGTTGCATGAAGAGTTGCAATAGTTGAGTTGCTCCAAGTGATACTGGTATCATCAGCAAAAAGAAAAATTTTTCCATCGATTTTTAAATTAGTGATGTCATTTATAAAGATCAGGAAAAGTAGAGGACCCAATACTGAACCTTGTGGTACTCCACATATAATGTTTTTGAGACTAGAGTCAGTATCATTTGCTCTAACCAATTGTTTCCTATTATCTAAGTAAGATTTAAACCAATTCAAAGAAATACCTCGAATTCCATAGTAATTAAGTTTTTTAATCAAAATGTTATGATTTACACAATCAAAAGCTTTGGAATAGTCACAGAAAACAGTGGCAGTATAAAGATTATTGTTTAGTGCTTGGTAAACCTCGTGAAGTACAGAAAACATGGCATCAGTTGTACATTTATTAGTTAAGAAGCCGAACTGATTTTGTGATAAAATATTGTTATCAAAGAGAAAGGACATAAGTCGGGTTTTTATGAGCCTCTCAATAATTTTGGAGAGTACCGGTAGTATGGCAATAGGTCTATAGTTGCAGGCATTAGATTTTTCGCCACCTTTATGAAGAGGAATAATAATGGCTGTCTTTAGGCACTCTGGAAATTTACCGTTTTCAAAGGAATCATTAATTAGTGACACGAGGAGTTCTAACACATTATCTGTGAGATTTGAGAAGATTTTTATAGATAGTCCATCAGTACTACAAGATGATTTGCTTTTGATACTATTGATCGTTTGGATCAATTCAGATTTATAGATTGGTCTTATAAAGAATGAATTCGAGACAATTTCTGAATTAGGGAGATAGGAAATGGGATCTTGTTGAGACTGAATAGTGGATGTTATATTTTTACTCACGTTAATGAAGTATTCGTTTAGATTTTCAGGGTTTGGAAGGGCAAATGTTTGAGCTGCGTGGGTTTTGTTTTGAAGATCGTTTATTATGGACCAAGTTTCTTTTGCAACACTTTTGGAGCTTCCCAGACGATTTTGATAGTAGGCTTTTTTAGCTGATTTGATGAGTTTTAAGTATGTGACTCTGTAATTGGTGATATATTGAGTGACAGAGACGTTGGTAGTAAATTTCTTGATATAAAGTAGTGAACGCATATTTTTTGCTGATATGCGGATACCTTTGGTAGTCCAGGGTTTGCGACGTTTTGGCTTAATCGTAATTAAAGGAAATGCCTTATTGAAGATACAGACAAGCTTCTCCAAAAAATTACTGAAATTATAGTCCACGTCCGTAGAAGGAAAATGCCAGTCAGAAGTTAAACATAAATTTTGAAATTTATGAAAATTCCGAGCGGAAAAAATCCTACCTAAACGTCGGGTTTTCGAGGAGGGTTTGCTGAAGATGTTAAATTTCGTATATACTGCTTCATGATCCGATAGTTCCGCATTAATAACTGTAGAGCAAACATCAAGGGGTGAGAAATCGGAGACAATATAATCAATTATGGTAGATGTAGTTTTTGTAATCCTTGTAGGAGAATTAACGTGCATGGAGAGACCATATGATTCAAATATGTTGACCAAGAACATTTGGGTAGCACAAGCAGCAGCATAATTTATGTTGAAGTCTCCGCATATAATTTTTCTGCTTTTGTGAGGCAAGTCATCTAACAAATTTAGCAGGTTCTGAAAAAATAGTTCCACGGAAGAGTCAGGTGATCTATAGATGCAAATAATGTAAAGATTAAGATTTTTATTAAAAACTAAGGAAAATTCAAAGAAGGCTTCATTCAACAAAAAGTCATATTTTGTTATCAGAGAAAAATCATTGTTTGCAGAAAGAATTAGGGTGCCTCCATGAGCTGAGTTTGGACGATCATACCTAGCAATTGTGGTATAATTCTCTACAAAAAAAGGCTCGTTGACTGCAAGCCAGTGTTCTGTAACAGCAACTATCTGGGGAAATCCTAATTCCTCTAGAAACAAAAACAATTCGTCAGTTTTATTTCTTATAGAACGAATATTAATCAGATTTATCTCGTGCTGTTTTGACTACACGTGTCTTCCCATTCTACTTATGTGGTTATTCCATTCTTTTTTTATTTGGTGGCCTCTTTAGCATTTGAAATGAATGTACTTGTTGGTAGTCGTGCTTGCTCAGTGGAGATGGACGATCGTAGCAATACATTGCTGATGTTATGGGAATCGACCAATCCAGCGTTTCAAGTGTTTTAAGAAGGTATAGAGAAACACAAGACGATACACAAGAAAACCAGTTCCAGGACTTCCTACGTGTACGAACCCCGCAGATGAACGTTATTTACATCTCAATACTTTGCGTACATATCATGTTACAGCTAGACAACTGCAAAATGATCTTTCCACAACCTGTGGTCCGTAACGTTCGGTTCGTAAAGTGCCAATTCGGTTAGAAACAGATTAAGGGAATTTGGAATCGGAGTCAGAATTCCTGCTACTGCTCCACTGTTAACGAGTGTAAAACGTATATAACATTTAAATTTTGAACCGGAACATGTCCATTGGGATATCAACGACTGGAGTAATATTATTTTTACTGATGAGTCAAGATTTGCACTTTGTTGATCCGGCAAACACTTTGCACTGTCGGATCCACAAAGTGCAAATCTTGAGTTATCAATAAAAAGAATATTAGTCCAGTCGTTAATATCCCAATCGATATGTCCTGGTGCAAAACTTAAATGTGCCACACTACGCCAGTCAATGGAAGCAAGAATAGGATATTACCTCCGAATTCTATCCTACTGCATGGATTTTAATGAAATTTTGGGCCTGGCCTCTACTTATCTCCTAATTCAAAGTCTACCCTATGCCGATGTGTGCTTTTATCTTGGGGGTGGTTCCCACCCCTTCTTAGGGGTGGAAAATTTTTTGGTTAAAATTACCACGGAATTCGCTAGAAAACCTAATTCTAAGCAAAAACTGTTTTATAATTTTTTTTTAAACTTTTTTTATTTGAGATATTCGTGGTTGAAATTTGGCCATTTTCATTGAAACATAATACCTTTTCGAACGGTTTTTTGCGAATACCTTAAAAACTATGCTTCTAACTAAAAAAACTATATTGAACATTTTTGTAGGTTATAAAAAACAAAGAGACACTTGCCTTCATAAATCTTCTAGTTATAATACAAAAAGAGATATGGTAGGTGAAAATAGTTTGTTTTTTGTTACATTCTCAAATTGGTGTATTCAACTTGAAATAACAGATAAACGGTCGATTTTAGGGATATAATGCTACTAGTACCTTTTGTAGTGATTAAAAAGACCTTTAAAATGAGCTATATTAATGGTTCATTACATTAAAACTAAGCGAGATATGCTTGCAAACAAAATTGATAACTAATGTATTTTAAGAAAAAATGAGAAGTAATTTTCACCCCCATCCACCAAAATGTAAATGCATGGTTTTCCTTCTACAATACCTTTTATTATAGTGTTATTTCTATGTTCAAAAAGTTGGACGGGTTTAAAATGAATGGTTTTTGAAAAAAAAAGATCAAATTATAGAGCGCATTTTTAAATTTTCTTAAAAATCTTCCTTTTTCTCCATGTAACTTGAAAATGATAAGAGATACAGTAATGAAAAATAAAAAGGAAATTTTTATCTGGAAAAGCCCTACATTTTTGTGTGGTATCTTTTTTTCGTATCTCTTATCTTTTTCGAGTTACATAGAGGAAAATAAGATTTTAAGGAAAATTTAAAAATGCGCTCTATAATTTGATCTTATTTTTTTCAAAAACCATTCATTTTAATCCAGCCCAACTTTTTGAACATAGAAATAATACTATAATAAAAACTATTGTAGAAGTAAAACGATGTATTTAAATTTTGATGGATGAGGGGTTAAATACTTCTCATTTCTTCTTAAAATACATTAGTCATTAATTTTTTGCAGAATATCTCGCTTAGTTTGCATGTAATCGACAATTAGTATTTTTCATTTTAAAGCTCTTTTCAAGCGCTACAAAAGTTTTTAGTATCAATATACACATAAAATCGACAGTTTCTCTGTTATTTCAAGTTGAATACACCGATTTGAGCATGGACCAAAAAAGCAAACTCTTTTCACCTACCATATCTCTTTTGTATTATAACAAGATTTGTGAAGGAACGAATCTCTTTGTTTTTTATAACCTACAGAGATATTTTATATAGTTTTTTTGTTAGATGCATAGTTTTTAAGGTATTCGCAAAAATCCGTCCGAAAAGGTGTCATTTTTCAATAAAAATGGCCAATTTTCAACCACGAATAACTCAAAAAGTATTGAGTTTTCAAAAAAAATTCATAGATCAGTTTTTGCTTAAAATTAGATTCTCTAGCCTTTTCCGTGGCTATTTTAACCAAAACATTTTTCACCCCCGAGAAGGGGTGGGAACCACCCCCAAGATAAAAGCTCACATCGGCATAGGGTAGACTTTATTTCTTGAGCTATTCCCTACTTACTGTGAAAATATCAAGTAAATCGATGTAGTAGGATGGAATTCGGAGCCAAATACCCTCATTGACTGCTCTATACGGTGTGCCCTCGTTAACAGTGGAGCAGTAGCCGGCATTCTAGCTCTGATTACAAATTCCCTTAATATGTCTCTAACCGAATTGGCACTTATTCGAACATTACTGATTGTGGAAAGATCATTTCGCGGTTATCTAGCTGTAACTTGATGATCTAGCTCGTTGACGTGTACACTTAATGTGTACACAAAGTCTGCAGATGTAAATGACGTCCATCTGCGGGGTTTGTGCAGCTGGTACTTCCTGGAACTGGTCTTCTTGTGTATCCTCCACTTTTCTTAATACTCTTGAAACGCTGGATTGGTGAATTCCCATAACAACAACAAGACATTGCTGCGGTGGTCCATCTTCAATTAAACCTACAATTTACTACTCATTTTTAGAAAGAACGCACCTCATCATTAAAAACTCAAGCAGATATAGTGCACAGATTAAATGCTCGAACACAAATGTCCAAAATAAATACATATTCTCCTTTAACAACATGTTGTTTACTGTTTGTTTTTATGGCAAAAACACGCTTCAACTTGAAATGTTATGGGTTTGTAGAGAGCTAAAGGAGACGATAGACGGGTATTATAACATTCTGTTAAGAATTAAAAATTATTTTTAATTTTTTTTTCTGTTTCAAAATTATGCGATACTTTTTGTGATTAGTGTATGTAGTTGCCAATTTATAATTTTAGCATTTAAGTAATCTGTCCGGAGATCTGTTCAGTGTTTAAAACCGGTCCTCCAAGGTACAATAAACTGATTGTGAGTAAGTTTCATATGTATTTCTTTGACCTTGTTTTCTTGTCTATCTTTATAAAAGTTAATCAGAGCGGCCTCTGTCCTTCAAAAGTACTTCAAGCATATTGCCGTTCCTTATTTACTTGTGCTATTTTTTTGCCTTTATCTTAGCTAAAATGAGGATTCAGCATCTGATTGATAGAAAAAGGGTTTGGCTGAAATATACCTTCGTACTACGTACTACGGTGTTAGTCTTGCGCACTACGTATGTTTCTTCCATTTTCTCGTGACTATCTTTTTCTTTCGGTTTCTAATAATTATTTTAATTAATTAGACAAAGTATAGAAATATGCTAATTTTCTGCTGATTGCCGATTCACTATAATACATATTACAAAAAACCCTTTGAAAGCAGTTTTTCGTTTGTGATGTGTCACATGCAGAAGAGAAATAATACTGACCTGGAAGTGCAAGATGATGGTCCAAATCAGACCCAAAGTTAGCTTGGGATTTCCGTCAACGATATCTTCTGACCGGATGTTGACCAGCTTGACATTCTTACATCGCAGAAAATGCAGCGCCGTATCAATATTATGTAACATGTGGAATCGCATCACGCCTTTCTCTCTTGGCTGAAAAAGAAAAATAAGTAAGTAAAGTTCCAGGTGATGTATTCTAAAAAATATACGTGAAAATGTAAAGGTTTAAAACTAAGGTGTCCCAAAGTTCATGAAAGTTAGTCAAGTCAAAATGGAGTATTACACGAGAGAACAACGAGTTTTCATTGTTGAACAATATTTTTTGAAAATAATAAAAGTTTGACGATCACAGTTCGAAAAGTAGATCACAGTAGAAATATCCGGAGAACTAAAGGCAACAGAACCATGAAAATGGGAATGGAGGGGTTTTGAAGAGTGATCTATTTAATGAAAATATTTTCATCTATTTCCTACTTCCCGTTCCGGTTATACCGGAAGTGGCTTATAACTTCGTTTTTTAAATGGAACACCTGCATATTTTTACATTTTTGGATTTTCCTCAATGTCCTCGTTCTTAAAATATAAGGTTTTGTAATGTTATACAGGGTAGTGTAAAAGATAATAACGTTTTTTTCTTAATTTCGTAGCAATATTCACACCCTGTAGAATTGTAGTAGTTTGACATCAAACTCTGTTTACGTTGAAATGATTTTTAATATAGTCTACTATTATTAAGAATTGTTAGTATAACTAAATTTTTAATTTTAGTATAGGTACAGGGTTGATCGAAACTCGGAATGAGCATTTCTGAATTTTCTTAAATGGAACACCCTGTATTTTAGTATTGTAATGAAATGATATTTTATGGTACATTTTTATTTCTTAAGCATTCCCTATACCTAACTGCTTTAATTTGTGAGTTATTGGTGATTCAAACCAAACATTAATTGTAACAAAAAATACATGAAATTTTATTAGTTTGACCGTGAAAATATTGAATCACAAATCATTTTTCGGAAATAAATACATATTAATCTAGACTGATCCATAAAATTACCAATAACGGTTGAGCTATCAAAATACCTACGTAGTTAAGATTGTTTCTGCGATTAACAATTAAGCACAAATTAAAGCAGTTAGGTATAGGGAATGCTTAAGAAATAAAAAGTACCATAAAATATCAATTCATTACAATACTAACATACAGGGTGTTGCATTTAAGAAAACTCAGAAAACACTCAATCCAAGTTTCGACCAACCCTATATACTAAAATTCAACATTTAGCTATACTAATAATTTTTAACAATAGTAGACTATATTAAAAATCATTTGAACATGTTTTGTAGTTTTTTTTGTCAAACTACTACAATTCTACAGGGTGTGAAAGTCGCTCCGAAATTAATAAAAAAAAAACGTAATTATCTTTTAAACTACCCTGTATATCAATACAAAACTTCATATTTTAAGAAATCAGATATCAAGGTTAATCCAAAAATGTAAAAATATACAGGGTGCCCCATTTAAAAAACGAAGTTATAAGCAACTTCCGAAAGTAGGAAATAGATGAAAATATTTTCATTAAATAGATCACTCTTCAAAACCCCTTCATTCCAATTTTCATAATTCTGTTGCCTTGAGTTCTCGAGATATTTCTAATAGGCCGTTCATCAACCTCACCCTATACATATTGTGTAGACTATGTGTGACATCAACAATAACGAAGAATCAACATAATTCATCATGGAAAAAGAAAGGGTTAAGTGCACTTTTCTAAAATTTTACTCTAAGTACAGATTCGCATACCTAAATGGTATTAGAACTTGGTGGTAAAACGATTTAAGCATATTTCGCCCTACAGTCGCCATTACATTTCGTTCACTGAAAACAATTGCAGTTTCATTTGGTAGTAAATAGGTTTAACCGTGCGCTTGAACCGTTTTACCACAAAACTATTTGTAGTATTCTGTAAAAACAAATAGTAATAAACGGGTTTAAGTGCGCTTGACCCACTTTGCCACAAAACTATTTTTAGTATTCTGTAATGTGTAAACACATGTTAATACAGGATTAATTTCAAGTAAATAAATATTAGATTTGTGACCAGTTTTGAAGACTAATTAAGTATTATGCAACGTGCTAGTTGTAGTTACACTGTGGATAACATCTGGGACAAAAATGATAGTAATATGTAGTTAACATCTGCACTTGAACCATTTTACCACTAACTTTTGTCAACACCATGTACTGATTCAAGCACATTTTTTTAATAATTGAAAAAAAGGAAGGATATACGCAGGGCCGGACTGGCTCATCAAAAAGGCGCCAACCCAAATTCTAAAAAAGGCGCCAACCTAATCTCTGAACTAAGGCCCCCGACCACTCCCCTCCCCCTCCTAAACTTTTTGAAATGCTAATGCATTGAATATTACTTGTAAATTTTTTAAGTTATATTAAGGTTCATTTATTTATTTAATATGCACTTTTACAATTTTACAATTACAACTTTAAAATTTTACAAATACACATGATAGTAGGTATAGTATAGTAATGTCTTATATTTAATTTTATTTAATTTCTTTGTTAAAATTGCTGCACTATGGTTTTCCACTGTATCCTATTTTTCACTTTCTCTTTCCAGTCTGTAATTTCCATCGATCCTATATCGTCCTGAAACTTTTCTTGTCATCTTTTTCTTGGGCTGCCTCGTCTTCTTGTCCCAACTGGTCTACTTAGCAGTACCTTCTTTGGCATTCTTGCTCTATCCATTCTCTCGACATGACCTGCCCACCTGATTCTTTATGCCTTTGTGTATCTTGTTATACTTGGTTCGTTGTAAAGCATCCTTAATTCTTGATTCGTTCTTCTTTGCCAACCGTCTTCTGTATTTTTCCCCCGAAAATAGCTCTTCGTACCTTCCGTTCCCACCTCTCTATCATTTCTTCTTGTTTTGTTTAGCACCCATGTCTCACATCCGTAGGTGACTGTTGCTCTTATTACGGTTTTGTATATTCTGGTTTTCGTTTTTCTCGATAGGTACTTTGACTTTAATATTTTTTTTGATTATGCTGATCTTTGATTATCTGATACGAGTTGTATTTTGTTGTACTCACTGGCTTCGTTATGTATGATTCTGGGACGCAACAATCCTGTATGTATAATGTAGTCAGGCGAAAAGCGCCAGAAGGTCTTCGAGGGGGCCGCGTGTCACATCTAAGCTATTAACACAAAACCCTGGATGCCATTTTCGAGCTATGTTTGCTGAAAACTGTACCTGTATATTTTAAGCTAATTGTGGGATGTAACACTCTTATATTATTATAACAGAAACGGCGAGTATTGATACCCACAAAAGGCGCCCGAATTTAAGCCCGTATTTAAGCGCCCGAATTTAAGCCCGTATTTAAGCGCCCGTATTTAAGCTATTAACTTAATACCCAGGATGTCATTTTCAAGCTATGTGTGCTAGTCTTTGATTATCTGATAACTGATACGAGTTGTATTTTTTGTATCCACTGGCTTCGTTATGTATGATTATGGAGAGCAACAATCCTTTATGTATAATGTAGTAAGGCAAAAGGCGCCCGAATGTCTTCGAGGGCGCCGCGCGTCGCATCTAAGCTATTAACACAAAACCCTGGATGCCATTTTCGAGCTATGTTTGCTGAAAACTGTACCTGTATATTTTAAGCTAATTGTGGGATGTAACACTCTTATATTATTATAACAGAAACGGCGAGTATTGATACCCACCAAAGGCGCCCGAATTTAAGCCCGTATTTAAGCGCCCGTATTTAAGCTATTAACTTAATACCCAGGATGTCATTTTCAAGCTATGTGTGCTAGTCTTTGATTATCTGATAACTGATACGAGTTGTATTTTTTGTATCCACTGGCTTCGTTATGTATGATTATGGAGAGCAACAATCCTGTATGTATAATGTAGTCAGGCGAAAAGCGCCAGAAGGTCTTCGAGGGGGCCGCGTGTCACATCTAAGCTATTAACACAAAACCCTGGATGCCATTTTCGAGCTATGTTTGCTGAAAACTGTACCTGTATATTTTAAGCTAATTGTGGGATGTAACACTCTTATATTATTATAACAGAAACGGCGAGTATTGATACCCACAAAAGGCGCCCGAATTTAAGCCCGTATTTAAGCGCCCGTATTTAAGCTATTAACTTAATACCCAGGATGTCATTTTCAAGCTATGTGTGCTAGTCTTTGATTATCTGATAACTGATACGAGTTGTATTTTTTGTATCCACTGGCTTCGTTATGTATGATTATGGAGAGCAACAATCCTTTATGTATAATGTAGTAAGGCAAAAGGCGCCCGAATGTCTTCGAGGGCGCCGCGTGTCACATCTAAGCTATTAACACAAAACCCTGGATGCCATTTTCGAGCTATGTTTGCTGAAAACTGTACCTGTATATTTTAAGCTAATTGTGGGATGTAACACTCTTATATTATTATAACAGAAACGGCGAGTATTGATACCCACAAAAGGCGCCCGAATTTAAGCCCGTATTTAAGCGCCCGTATTTAAGCTATTAACTTAATACCCAGGATGTCATTTTCAAGCTATGTGTGCTAGTCTTTGATTATCTGATAACTGATACGAGTTGTATTTTTTGTATCCACTGGCTTCGTTATGTATGATTATGAAGAGCAACAATCCTTTATGTATAATGTAGTAAGGCAAAAGGCGCCCGAATGTCTTCGAGGGCGCCGCGTGTCACATCTAAGCTATTAACACAAAACCCTGGATGCCATTTTCGAGCTATGTTTGCTGAAAACTGTACCTGTATATTTTAAGCTAATTGTGGGATGTAACACTCTTATATTATTATAACAGAAACGGCGAGTATTGATACCCACAAAAGGCGCCCGAATTTAAGCCCGTATTTAAGCGCCCGTATTTAAGCTATTAACTTAATACCCAGGATGTCATTTTCAAGCTATGTGTGCTAGTCTTTGATTATCTGATAACTGATACGAGTTGTATTTTTTGTATCCACTGGCTTCGTTATGTATGATTATGGAGAGCAACAATCCTGTATGTATAATGTAGTCAGGCGAAAAGCGCCAGAAGG
This sequence comes from Diabrotica virgifera virgifera, assembly GCF_917563875.1. NCBI lineage: Eukaryota > Metazoa > Arthropoda > Insecta > Coleoptera > Chrysomelidae > Diabrotica > Diabrotica virgifera. The sequence continues at coordinate 232,092,426 of NC_065446.1, read as the reverse complement.
TCTTCGAGGGGGCCGCGTGTCACATCTAAGCTATTAACACAAAACCCTGGATGCCATTTTCGAGCTATGTTTGCTGAAAACTGTACCTGTATATTTTAAGCTAATTGTGGGATGTAACACTCTTATATTATTATAACAGAAACGGCGAGTATTGATACCCACAAAAGGCGCCCGAATTTAAGCCCGTATTTAAGCGCCCGTATTTAAGCTATTAACTTAATACCCAGGATGTCATTTTCAAGCTATGTGTGCTAGTCTTTGATTATCTGATAACTGATACGAGTTGTATTTTTTGTATCCACTGGCTTCGTTATGTATGATTATGGAGAGCAACAATCCTTTATGTATAATGTAGTAAGGCAAAAGGCGCCCGAATGTCTTCGAGGGCGCCGCGTGTCACATCTAAGCTATTAACACAAAACCCTGGATGCCATTTTCGAGCTATGTTTGCTGAAAACTGTACCTGTATATTTTAAGCTAATTGTGGGATGTAACACTCTTATATTATTATAACAGAAACGGCGAGTATTGATACCCACAAAAGGCGCCCGAATTTAAGCCCGTATTTAAGCGCCCGTATTTAAGCTATTAACTTAATACCCAGGATGTCATTTTCAAGCTATGTGTGCTAGTCTTTGATTATCTGATAACTGATACGAGTTGTATTTTTTGTATCCACTGGCTTCGTTATGTATGATTATGGAGAGCAACAATCCTTTATGTATAATGTAGTAAGGCAAAAGGCGCCCGAATGTCTTCGAGGGCGCCGCGTGTCACATCTAAGCTATTAACACAAAACCCTGGATGCCATTTTCGAGCTATGTTTGCTGAAAACTGTACCTGTATATTTTAAGCTAATTGTGGGATGTAACACTCTTATATTATTATAACAGAAACGGCGAGTATTGATACCCACAAAAGGCGCCCGAATTTAAGCCCGTATTTAAGCGCCCGTATTTAAGCTATTAACTTAATACCCAGGATGTCATTTTCAAGCTATGTGTGCTAGTCTTTGATTATCTGATAACTGATACGAGTTGTATTTTTTGTATCCACTGGCTTCGTTATGTATGATTATGAAGAGCAACAATCCTTTATGTATAATGTAGTAAGGCAAAAGGCGCCCGAATGTCTTCGAGGGCGCCGCGTGTCACATCTAAGCTATTAACACAAAACCCTGGATGCCATTTTCGAGCTATGTTTGCTGAAAACTGTACCTGTATATTTTAAGCTAATTGTGGGATGTAACACTCTTATATTATTATAACAGAAACGGCGAGTATTGATACCCACAAAAGGCGCCCGAATTTAAGCCCGTATTTAAGCGCCCGTATTTAAGCTATTAACTTAATACCCAGGATGTCATTTTCAAGCTATGTGTGCTAGTCTTTGATTATCTGATAACTGATACGAGTTGTATTTTTTGTATCCACTGGCTTCGTTATGTATGATTATGGAGAGCAACAATCCTGTATGTATAATGTAGTCAGGCGAAAAGCGCCAGAAGGTCTTCGAGGGGGCCGCGTGTCACATCTAAGCTATTAACACAAAACCCTGGATGCCATTTTCGAGCTATGTTTGCTGAAAACTGTACCTGTATATTTTAAGCTAATTGTGGGATGTAACACTCTTATATTATTATAACAGAAACGGCGAGTATTGATACCCACAAAAGGCGCCCGAATTTAAGCCCGTATTTAAGCGCCCGTATTTAAGCTATTAACTTAATACCCAGGATGTCATTTTCAAGCTATGTGTGCTAGTCTTTGATTATCTGATAACTGATACGAGTTGTATTTTTTGTATCCACTGGCTTCGTTATGTATGATTATGGAGAGCAACAATCCTTTATGTATAATGTAGTAAGGCAAAAGGCGCCCGAATGTCTTCGAGGGCGCCGCGTGTCACATCTAAGCTATTAACACAAAACCCTGGATGCCATTTTCGAGCTATGTTTGCTGAAAACTGTACCTGTATATTTTAAGCTAATTGTGGGATGTAACACTCTTATATTATTATAACAGAAACGGCGAGTATTGATACCCACAAAAGGCGCCCGAATTTAAGCCCGTATTTAAGCGCCCGTATTTAAGCTATTAACTTAATACCCAGGATGTCATTTTCAAGCTATGTGTGCTAGTCTTTGATTATCTGATAACTGATACGAGTTGTATTTTTTGTATCCACTGGCTTCGTTATGTATGATTATGGAGAGCAACAATCCTTTATGTATAATGTAGTAAGGCAAAAGGCGCCCGAATGTCTTCGAGGGCGCCGCGCGTCGCATCTAAGCTATTAACATAAAACACTGGATGTTATTTTCGAGCTATGTGTGCTAGACTTTGATTATCTGATACGAGATATACCTGATACGAGTTGTATTTTGCAACCACACTATTCTCAATTGATCTTTGGTTAAACGAATCTTTGTGTAAAGTTTAAAATAAAAAATTCAGCGTTTAAATTTATAATGGAATATGAACAAAAGCAAAAGGCGCACCGGCCCGCGGGCCGGTGGGCCGGCGGCCCAGTCCGGGCCTGGGATATAGTAAGAGTAATAATGTACCCTTACATTTTTATCATTTTTTCTACAACCATGTTAAAAATGCAATTTTTAGCACTCCATACGACCGTTAAAAATGCTACTTTAAGGCGCTAGTGCTTTAAAAATTTTAAGGCACTGCAGTTCGTATTGACCGTATATGCAATTTTGATGTAATGTCATAAAAATGGAATGTCAGTCAAGTTCAGGTAAAAGTTTTTATAGATATTGTCCTGTAATTACGTTTGTAGAAAAAATATTGTATGATATGCGTGCTAAAAAGTACATTTTTAAGGCACTCATGTGAATTGCAGAACCCGCTTTCGCTCATTCTGCAAACTTTCATATGCGTGCCTTAAACGTGTACTTTTAACACTTATACACCTTTAACACTTAACACCTCACATTGAATATATTTGTGGTAAATTAAGAAAAATTATGTACAAATTTTACATTTTAAGAAAATGTTTAACAAAGGATACTATCATAAATATATATAAAGCCCTAGTCGAATCTATCCTAACATATGGAATATGTACCTGGGGTGCAGGTTATTCTAACGTTCTATCCCCCTTAATAATAACACAAAAAACAATTTTAAAAATCATTTTATTTAAAAAGAAATGTTTTTCTTCAGAAGATTTGTTTATAGAAGCAAATGTAATGCAGATTTTTCAACTTTATATTAAAACCATTGTCAGACTCTATTGTAATAATAAGTTACCAAAACCCAGCTCAAACCATCAATTTCTAACTAGATTTACTACTAATAATATGTTAACGACTACTACACCAATATATTACACGGCTGTTCAAAAAAGCTTACTCTTCACAGCTCCAAAAATATTTAACTCTTTACCTCAAGAATTTAAAAATAAAAAATTTATTAAGATAAAGAAATCACTTTCTAGCTGGATAAAAAATATAAAAATAAATAACATATTCTAGTAATAATGTAAAACTTTATAGAACATAGACATAGTCTTTTGTAAATCTTTATTAGGTTAAGTGAATTTTCTCTTGTTTTCTTAATAATCAGTTACCTCCATTAGATTAATTTTATTGATTATAATAAATAGAATAAGTACACACACAAACAATATGTTCATCGTGTACTTAGCATCTAAGTTTTTGCATGTAAACTGATTTTTTCTTGAAATAAAATTATTTTTTATTTTTTTTTTATTTTATTTTTTATATCTAAAAATATACCTAAAAATGTCTAGTGCACAATGTACTATAATAGTTATTTATGATATAAGTGTTAAAATTACACGTTTAAGGCACGCATGTGAATTGCAGAACTCGCTCTCGCTCATTCTGCAAACTTTCACATGCGTGCCTTAAACGTGTACTTTTACACTTATATCATAAATAACTATTATAGTACATTGTACACTAGACATATTTTAGTTTAATGACTCCTAGAATTTATAAAACTCAAACAACTTTGAAGCTGATTATCTCAGAACTATCAAAACTGCACTTAAACCCTTTTACGTCTGACCCGCTCAATTTACTTCCTTTTCTGGATGGGTTGATCGCCAGGGAAGTTACAGGATATGCAACCAAAGTTTACAGAAAGTCAACCCATACCAACAGATTTTTAATCTCCACTCCAACCACAATGTAAACATCAAAAAAGGAATCATCAAATGATTATACGATAAAGCCCAAAACACATGTTCCAAAGAAAGACCATTTCAAGAAGAAAAAACCTGCTAACAAAGGTTTTAACAAAAAAATGACTAAAGGAAACAACAAAAAACATAAGCAGTCCAGCTACTCCCAAAAAAAATGGATGGATGACAATAATATCATATGTAAAGGGCTTAAATTAACAAAATCAAAAAGGATAGAAAATAAGAAGTAGGACATCACAACAACATTTAAAGCAACCAAGACACTCAGATCTATCATGTCCAAAACCAAACCCAACAACATACAGGAGAGGTCAAAAAACTGCATCTACAAAATACCCTGTGAATGCAACAATTTCTACGTGGGAGTTACTGCAAGACCATTATTGTCAGGATTAACAAGCATGAAAAATTGTGATCAACAACTATGACATGGGGGGAGAGGTGGAACTTGTATATCTAGGCAGCATAGATGTTGGTACAGGGCGTGATATACTGGAAAAAATGAATAAGGTTCGTAATGTCCATAATATATGCTTAATTACATAAGCAATGCTTTACTAAAACGGAATTAAAAAGCTTCAGCACAAAATGTAAAAGCTGTTTTACTATAAAAAGCTTCTGAAACCGTTTTCTTGTGGAATGTTGTGGAAAGTTAAATATTATGTTTATACGAAATTAAGCCACAATTGACTGTAATGAAAATTATGTTTTATAATTTTTATTTGACGTTTCCACTGCCACACCCGAAATCGTTTTCAAAAAAGATTATTTTAAAGTCAGGAGTTGTTTTTATAACCCTGATTATATAAGACATAACCTTTCGTCCTTTTCCCTTTGGCATCTTTTACAGTTTTCTGAAGCAAAAAGTCGTCCACGTTCTACTAATAAAATAACACAAATGCGAAAGACCAGCTTCGACTATGGAACTTTGAAATTGGCAGGAAATACAGAAATAGGTATGTACTTTTTATTAACACGTCTCGTTTTGGAAGATATTTTGACAGTCGACGTTTATGTGATTATACAAATCCATTAGTGCCCTATTTCGGAATCAATGACCTGTTTGGAGGAACGTTATTCATTTTGATGGGGTTCCATTGCAGTGTTGGAGGAATATAGTTTCAGTAAATATTATATTAATTTTTCCAGTATGATTTAGAGGTATTTTTGGTATTTCTAATTACTACGCCCCTATCATTCGACACTTCTTTTTCTTTGAAAATACTGCCTAATAGCTACAGGCTACAGCTCGAGAAAATCAAGTTATTTATGCTTCTTCCTAAAAACCTTATTGCGCATGCTTGGAATCAACTTCAGTATACATTAGTAGATGTATACCAAACACTGAATAGCAGTTAAAGTTAAGGTTCCTACTGCTTCAACTTTGAAGGGGTCAATCAGCCAAGATGGTGTTAATATTGTGGAAAATGGTAAACACATTATCAATCAGCTATTGAAGTTGGCATAGGGCAGAGGGCCAATTAGTTGTTAAAAAATGCATGATTTTTAAAAATATTCAGGCGCAAAAACAATATGTCATTTCTAGTTTTTCCATTTTTTAAGGAACTTGAAGTTGGTATTACGGTTGAAATAAAAATGTCGTTGTTGGTGCCGAGATTCGAACTCGCGCGCTCTTGCTTATGAAGCGACAAGGTACTCGCGGAGCTACTGCGTTCACATTTTTTGAATAGGTCTTTAAGGCCTACATCTACCAATAACATAAATTTCATTAAAATATCCTTAAAAATACCTTAAACAAAAGAGATACTTACAAGTTGTTCGCCAGTTAGAACTTCCAAGAGGGAAATCAGGTTGTGTCCATCTCGTAAATCTTCGAATAGATCTCGAATTTGACGACGTGCCTGAAACAAAAGAGAATCAAATTATTATGTGTATTTCATTACACTGTGGTACTGTTAAGGTAAAATAAAAATAGAATGTCAAATTGTACGACCACATAAAGCATATGTGCAAAACATGCGACAATAAAAAACATATTTTTGAAGCGTTCTTTTTTGAGTCATATTCTTATATTTACGATTAAATAGGTTGTAGAAAATACAACTGTAAAACTCGTTAGTTTGGTCTTCTAAAATTAGTTTACGAACAAAAATGACAATCCTACGTACAATTTTACCGTATGGATCTGAATGTTGGCAAGTGACGATGAAGAAAAAATGTAGTTTGGCCTACTGCCTACTGGTAGTACTAGAAATGGAGGAAGTACTAGAAGGAGGAATGGAGGAAGTAATAGAAATAGGAAGAGCGTGTCGGACGTCGGATATCCAGACTTGAACATAATCCAAATGAGGAAATAGAAGCGGAACAGGAAGGATTTACAATACCGTAGATACAATAGAATCCAAACAGCTTTTATGGTACATTTATTGGATAAATATACTAAATATCCTAAATACATTTGGTCGCACAGTTTTAGATTGCAGCGCGCAGTCTAGGTTGAGTTAGGTTGGGTTAGAGTAGACTGAGGTATCTAATACGCAATGTACCTATCGAATTTTATTGTACCTATATAATTTTTAAGATAGAAGGTTAGCAAACCATACCGCACGATTGTATAAATAAGGACAGCAAGATTTCTCTACCGCACCATTATTTTCAAAATATATTTGTTTGTCTATTTGTTTAGTTTAAATATCTTATTTTCACACAAATTAGATAGTTGTTATCCCATTTTGTACCGCAATATAATTAAATTAATTTATCAGGTAAATTGCTTTCTAATTTCTTGAATATTGTTGAATATAATTAAACAATATAAACAAACAGTTTGTCTAATGACATCTCTCTCCACTCACATGCATAAACAAACAGTAGCGTTCTTTCTTAATAAGACATACATAGCATCACAATATAACATTCTAGAACTCGAAGAAATAATATAAACCGATTAAGATAAATACACTCAACCAAACTTATATGGAATTATCTGATATTTTTTTATTATTTTAAGCGAATAAATGAAGAGTGGATATATATAACGGGCCAAGTGACAAAAAATCAATATTTCTGTTTTTTCCATTATAATGGTCTATGCAACAATGACGTTAACCTGTATTATGGGCCAAGTGACAGTTGCATTGGACACAGCTCTAAATAAATTCAACAGATAGCGTCCGCCGTATAGTGTTCCGTTTCATGATATAAATTCATTTTTCTCGATTGTGTATTTTTGTCACTTGGCCCGTTATAATATATCTCCACTCTTCAAACGCTAAATTAAATTTTCTTCCATCGCATCTCTCAGGAGCCTAACTGCAGGTTATAGAACCAAATCACCATACATGCGAGCTACTAAATTTGGTTGGATGAAAATTAAAGGATTTTTTTTACCAATCATAAAATTCCTCCCCAGGACACGACCCTTCCTCTTTTATACATATTTATGAACAAATCTGTCAATTTCCGTTCTTGCTTGTCTTCCTCGCCCTCTAAGTATAGGAATTCGTTAATCATTTGATTTTACATATCCTACTTTCGATTGAAAATAGCACACTTATTAGCACACAATTTAACACGGGATCCCGTAACTTCCTTCTGCTATATATAGTCCAGGGCGCATCTGTTTTGAGATGGACGTTGAGAGGTGACTCAAATTTTTTTGCAGAAATTGCTTGAAAATAACTCAAATAATATTATTTGAGTTATCCTCCCACTCAGAATGGTCCGAAACATTGTTTAAATAATCAAAATTTCAAAATATGAAGGAAAATTCGATTTTTTTATTGGTTTTTTGATTATAACTTTAAAACTATTCATTTCTGAGAAAAGTTGTACTGACATAAAAGTTGCGTAATTAAATTTCCTACAATATAGAATTGGTTAAAATTTAAAAAATAGTCACCCTTGTTGCAAAATATCAATAATTGCGAAAAAAACCATACAAAAGCAAGTATTCGCATTTTACGTTTTTCAACCATTTATGCTACACTTAGCACCTTCATATTTTACCCAGAAAAACTTTATGATATAGTAAAACAACACTGTAAATTTCATTAAGATCAGTTTAATAGATTTTGCAAAATAAATTTTGCAATCCAGTTTTCGCAAAAAAAATTAATTTTTTTTTAAATGTTGCAGGACTGACAATATAGCAGATAGCAAGTTGAATCTTTTTTTGCTTATAAAAGTATACTGTACCTTTCATTTGCAATTTGCAAAATTAAAATCGATTAATTACCACGGCGTCATGAAATTTTTTAAATAAACATTAATTTTTGGTGCTACGCGCAGGGCAGCGGTGTTCGATTCGATTCACACAAGTTGATTTCCACCAAAATTTCTTCCAATCTTTATCTAATATATTATTTTCTTACTCTATATTTTGTTGTATTTTAATATTTTAATTCCACAAAAATCAAACTAATTTTATTATTGTTTGTGAAATATTGTTTAAACAGCTGCATATGTTTAAAAATAATAAACTTTTATTCTCTAAGTTAAAATATATGAACAAAGAATGCTTTTGCTAAAAAAGTGTTATTTCAAAGGATAGAGTATGTGTTTTTATTTTGCAATGAACAAATTTATTTATTTATATTGAAATGTAATAAAAATTAAAATGTATCAATCATTATCAAAGGTCATTGGAATGCCCAATCAGAGCAAACTATCCGCTATCCTGCGCGTAGCAAAAAATAATTAATGTTTATTTAAAAAAATTTCTGACGACGTGGTAGTTAATCGATTTTAGTTTTGCAAATTGCAAATGAAAGGTACAGTACACTTCTATATGCAAAAAACATTTCAACTTGCTATCTGCTTTATTTTCAGTCCTGTAACATTTTGAAAAAATGAATTATTTTTGCGAAAGCTGGATTGCAAAATTTATTTTGCAAAATCTATTAAACCGATCTTAATGACATTTACAGTATTGTTTTAAGGTATCATAAAGTTTTTCTGGGTGAAATATGAAGGTCCTAAGTGAAGCATAAATGGTTGAAAGACAAAGACGTAAAATGCCAATACTTGTTTTTGTATGTTTTTTTCGCAATGATTGCTATTTTGCAACAAGGGTGACTATTTTCTAAATTTTTAACTGATTCTATATAGTAGAAAATTTAATTTCGCAACTTTTATGTTAGTACAACTTTTCTCGGAAATGAATACATTTAAAGTTAAAATCAAAAAACGAAGAAAAAAATCGAATTTTTCCTTCATTTTTTGACATTTTGATTATTTAAACAATGTTACGGACCTTTTTGAGAGGGAGGATAACTCAAATATTATTATTTGAGTTATTTTCAAGCTATTTCAGCAAAAACATTTGAGTCACCTCTCAACGTCCAAATTAACTAATATTTTTACAGATGCGACCTGGTCTAATAGTCCTTGGGCTCGGCCACTACTCTTCTTATCAAAAGCTGCAGGTTTTAAATACATAGTAACTCAATCACTGATATCATCAGAGGATGCATATTATGTATGCATCTGTCTCTGAATAAACTAAAATAATTCAAGATTAATATAGCCTAAAATAATTTCAACTAAAGAAATGGCATGGCTGTCTCAGCGACATCTACTAGAAACAAGTCAGAGTTCTCAATCTAATAAAATAAAAAGTAATATTAAATGAAAACCTTTCAAGGATCATTTTTCTGGATACACCTCCATGGCTTCTAAACATGCAAGCCAAACAAATGCTGGAGCAAAAAGAAGATGGGGGAATTCTACCTCATAACTCATTCACCTCAGTAGAATTCCCTCACCTTCTTTTTGCTCCAGCATCCGTTTGGCTTGCATTTTTAGAAGCCATGGAGCTGTAACCGGAAAAATTTTCCCAAAAATGACTTTTTTTTTTCAAAATGTATAAACATTTGCAATTTCTTTGCAACACGAAAATGCAGCAGCTGCATAATACTCTGATTAAATCGGAGAGTGCAGGAAGAGTCTATACCGGTTTCGGAGGTTTTTCCTCCTCATCAGTAGTCCCATATCCTCTTTTCTCCGATTTCCCTAGGTATCATACTTTGGGCCTTTCCGAATTGCAAAGAACGAAATGCCGCGGATAACCAAAGAAAGTATTCCACCTGTTGTCAATCTGGTGGTATGGGAACGATATTTATTGTCGTTTTCTGTACTGCTTCGATTGATAACTTATTTTGTTTTTTCGGTAGATGGCTCTAGTTCATCCGCGGCATTTCGTTCTTTGCAATTCGGAAAGTCCCAAAGTATGATACCTGGGGAAATCGGAGAGAAGAGGATATGGGACTACTGATGAGGAGGAAAAAACCTCCGAAACTGGTATAGACTCTTCCTGCACTCTCCGATTTAACCAGAGTATTATGCAGCTGCTGCATTTTCGTGTTGCAAAGAAATTGAAAATGTTTCTACATTTTAATTCATTTACTCTTTTGTTGAGTACTAAGGAATCTTTCTTGTTGGACCTTTTACCACGCTGAGCAGATGGGTTGTGAATTATTTAAAATTCCCTCATCTTAATTTCCTCGGCATCCTGTATAATTTAAAATTTTTGAAAATCTCGGGAGGTTGTAACCAAAGAAAGTATTACACCTGTTGTCAATCTGGTGGTATGGGAACGATATTGGTTTATTGTCGTTTTCTGTGGTACTTCGATTGATAACTTATTTTGTTTTACTTTTTTTTTTTTTAAATTATTCTATTGTTTTCTTTTCCTTGAAGGTAGTTCTCACCGTATCTTTCATAAAATGTGGTCCAAGTTTGACAATTTCTGCAAATTGAAGGACATACAAGGTGGGCGGTTAATTTTACCGGTGAGTGTAATGTAACTGAGGCTTGTTCCGCTACTGTAGCAATATAATTAAAGCTGTTTATTCTTTAAATAGTTGTATTTTCACCTGTAATTACGGTACTAGTAGGTGTTTTACAACTCCAATCCATTACGTCTCTTAAAAGCAGTTTAAGAGCTATTACTTTTCTCACGTTTTCTTTTGTCTCGTTTTTTACACTAATAAAAGAGAAATGTCACATATTTAAGCAAATATGGTCGATGCGTATATTTGATTGACAGCTTCTTTACTTTCTGGTATTGTGAATGTTTTTGTCATTGAAATGCTTGTGAGAGCGGCTAAATTTTTTACTGCCAAACTGTTGATTGTAATCATTTATTGTGTGGGAGTTTTTTTTCTTGTTCGTTGTCTGAATATTTTAATTTTTATTATACTTATTGAAGTAAACATTATCAATTTTTACAGTATTATTGTGGAATAGTAGGTACCAGATAATAGGAAAATAGAAGTAGGTATTGGGTTTGTTCCAACTCGATACAAAACCGTTCTTAAATCGTTATGCGCATGCGCAATAACGAATCATTATGCGCAGTAACACATTTTTCGTCACTGCGCATACACGTAACCGTTCAAGAACGGTTTTGTATCGAGTTGAAACAACCCCATAATTTAATAAGACCAATTTGCTCTTTCTACTGTTTGTACAATAAGTAATGATCCATACAAGAACACAGTCGAGAAGTTTACTCATAGATCTGATGTAGCTCATCTACATCAGAGTTAGACTAGTACTGGATAATACAGAAATTGAGCAAATATCTTCGTACAAATACCTTGGAGCATGGATCACAGAAGATACTGATCAGACAAAAGAAATAAGATGCCGCATTGAAATTGCACGATCCATTTTTAACAGAATGAGGAAACTTTTCTGTAATCGCAATATCAATATAACGCTCCGGATAAGAATGCTTCGTTGTTATATTTTCTCCACCCTTTTGTATGGGGTTGAGGCATGGACACTACAACAATCCCACATTAAAAACCTGGAAGCATTCGAAATGTGGTGTTATAGACGTATTCTGAAAATATCATGGACAGATCGTAAAACAAACGCACAAGTGCTCGAACAACTAGGAAAACAATGCGAAGTTTTAAATTCCATAAAAATCAGGAAGTTGGAGTACTTGGGGCACATCACGAGAGGTGAAAAATACGAACTATTAAGGAATATAATGCAGGGCAAAATCAAAGGCAGAAGAAGCGTAGGAAGACGTAAAATCTCGTGGCTACGCAATCTCCGTGAATGGTTTGAATGCAGTTCAATTGAACTGTTCCGGCGCGTAACCAACAAAATTATAATTGCCAGAATGATTTCCAATCTCCGATAGGAGCGGAACTTTAAGAAGAAGCTCATCTACGGCAGTATTAAGACTGACTTAAAACTGTGACGCGATTACTTCATAAGCATGATTTCCTTGGAATTCTATCGAGTGAATTGTTCACAGCTTCTAGTTAACTATGTCAGAGCATGAAAGCACTAATAGGCTAAGATACGATATAAGGTCGATTTGCACCGATCTGTTTAATGGATAAAAATTATTGGATATGTAATTTAGCATGTTAACAATTACAAAAAACTAGGGTTGCCCGATCTAATCTTGTTCTAACTATAATTAATTAATAATTATAAAATGACATTTTTTTATAAATTAAAAAAATATCCACCCGGGCAGATATTCTTTCAGATTTTCTAGGTCATTCTAAACAAAAAAGGTCTTTTGTAATTTTTCTCTAAAGTTGATTGTTTTCTAGTTATAAACAATTTAAAACTGAAAAAAGAACGAAAGATGACGATTTTCAAGGCTCAAAAACATAAGTATAACATATCATTTTTGAAATTACGAAGTACTTAAATTCAAGTTCAAACCTTATTCTATCAGTTCTTGATAAGTCTTTTGGACTTATTTCATTCTGAAACAATGTTTTTTAGTTGTTAATGCCCGTCTCCCCATAAGAAACCTCCCTCATTAATAATTCAAAAAATATGTTTTAGAATAAAACATGGCTAAAATTCTTATCGAGACCTGATAGAAAAGGTTTGAACTTGAATATATTATGTACATACTTAATGATTACAAAAATGATATTTTTTACTTGTGTTTTTTAGTATGATAAGATTGATCCAAAAGATGGCATAACCCAGACATCCAAAGTGAAAGTTCTCCTCCAACACCAAATTGTTCTATATGGTCCACATATTGTTTAGCAAAAAGTCACACCATTTTGAGCGTCGGGTTTGGGGGGGGGGAGGGGGGGAGAAATCGGTAAATTTGTAGTTTGTTGCGTTTTTCGTCAATATTTCTAAAACTATGCGGTTTAGCATGAACAACCTTCTATACAAAAATGTTATACATTAAATTTGAAATAAAAAAGGTCCAATGTATAATCCTTCTAAAGTGAACGGTTTCAAAGTTACAGAGGTAGTATAGTATAATTGGTCCAAAAAAAGGCCTAACCCAGACATCAAAAATAAAAGTTTTCCTCCAACACCAAATTGTTCTATATGGTCCACATATGGTTCAGTAAAAAGTTACACCATTTTGAGCGCCCGTTTTGGGGGGGGGGGGGAGATGGGGGAGAAGTCGGTAAATTAGCAGATTTTTTAAGTTTTTCGTCAATATTTCTAAAACTATGCTTTAGTGTAAACAATATTCTATACAAAAATGTTTTACATAATATTTAAAACAAAAAAGGTCCTATACATAATTGTTATAAAATCAACGGTTCCAGAGTTACGGAGGGTGAAAAGTGGAGGTTTTCGATACTTTTATATTTTTTGGGCAATTGATGATGATTTTGGGTGGTGACGTTGACGTTTCTTCAAGGGCTTATCACTAACATACCATCGGCCACTGAAATAGCAAATTTGATTTATAAAATCCAATCCTGTTAAAGAAAATCAGTGGGAAATTGCCCAAAAAATATAAAAAGTATCGAAAACCTCCATTTTTCACCCTCCGTAACTCTGGAACCGTTAATTTTATAACAATTATGTATCAAACCTTTTTTGTTTTAAATTTCATGTAGAACATTTTTGTATAGAAAATTGTTTACGCTGAAGCATAGTTTTAGAAATATTGACGAAAAACTTAAAAAACTACTAATTTACCTACTTTTCCCCCCATCTCCCCCCCCCCCCAAACCGGACACTCAAAATGGTTTAACTTTTTACTGAACAATACGTGGATCATATAGAACAATTTGGTGTTGGAGGATAACTTTTACTTTGGATGTTTAGGTTAGTCCTTTTTTGGACCAATTATACTATACTACCTCCGTAACTTTGAAACCGTTCATTTTAGAAGGATTATGCATAGGGCCTTTTTTATTTCAAATTCAATGTAGAACATTTTTGTATAAAAGGTTGTTTATGCTAAATCCTATAGTTTTAGAAATATTTACGAAAAACGTAAAAAACTACGAATTTACCGATTTCTCCCCCCTCTCCCCCCCCCCCCCAAACCCGACGCTCAAATGGTGTGACTTTTTTCTGAACATTATGTGGACCATATAGAACAATTTGGTGTTGGAGGATAACTTTCACTTTGGATGTCTGGGTTTGGGTCTAGTTATACCATACTATTTGAGCCTTGAAAATTGTCATCTTTCGTTATTTTTCAGTTTTAAATTGTTTATAACTCGAAAACGATAAACTTTAGAGAAAAATTACGAAAGACCTTTTTTGTTTAGAATGATCCAAAAAATCTTAAATAATATCTGCCCGGGTCGATTTTTTTTAAATTCATAAAAAAATGAATTTTTTTAATTATTAATTAATTATAGTTAGAACAAAATTAGATAAACATGCTAAATTAACATGCTAAATTACATATCCAATAATTGTTATCCATTAAACAGATCGATGCAAATCGACCTTATATCGGATCCTCTACTATAAGTATATACCGCAAGAATATTTAATATAAAAGAATCTATAAATACAAAAAAACACAAAAACATATGCGAAATATATTTGTGGGCTACAACACAACACAAACAACATGCGAAGCAAATTAATTATAGGCCAATAGTTCTACACAATAAAAAAAGATTTGCAAATGGTGAACAAATTGCTACTGGTGAAAAAACATCGACACACGACTTTACTTACTGTAGGGGGACAACAAGGGATGTTGTTTACGAGAACACACACATGAAGACATGTATAAGTCTGAAATATTAAAAATCTTTTTAGTAAAATGATCACAGAATATTACTTGGTAAACAAATTAATACAAAATACGTGCAATAATTTCTGTAGAACTATAATTTGAAAAGAAGTATGCCGGATCATATCATGAATAACAAAGGTGGTCATATACTCTACTAAAAAGAGCCTACGAATTTATTTTTAAATTTTAGTTGAGAATTTTTCTTCATATTTTCAGAAGAAAATCAATATTTTCTGTTTCTCTTGAGTATTTTTTTCTTAATAAATGATGGTTTTGCTTGTTTTCGATTCAGAGGGTTGCACACCCGCTAGACAGGCTGTTTCTACCATTTCAGGCGTCATCAGTAGCTTTTGTAAGCGTGCACACCTCTGAATCGAAAAATAGCTCCACCATCATTTTAAAGGGAATCTGAAAAATAAATCAAATTTCCCATTAGACGCGATACAGCGACATCTCATAACAAATTGAAGAGTCTCAGATGCAGAATCCACCAATTTAATAAAATTAAAATGGTAAATAGTCATTTAAACCTGAGACTTTTCGCGTTGAAAGTTCTTACTGGTACATCCTTTTTCTGCGACTTTTTCAATTAATAAGACAGCAGACGACGAATATAGAAAACGAAAGGGAAACGATCACATTCCGCCTTCATTAGTCTAGGAAAAAGACAGCAGAGGAACTTTCAGTACTCAAACCGAGTAAAGGAAATAAAATAATAAATGATGGTTTTGCTTGTTTTCGATTCAGAGGGTTGCACACCCGCTAGACAGGCTGTTTCTACCATTTCAGGCGTAATCAGTAGCTTTTGTAAGCGTGCACACCTCTGAATCGAAAAATAGCTCCACCATCATTTTAAAGGGAATCTGAAAAATAATTCAAATTTCCCATTAGACGCGATACAGCGACATCTCATAACAAATTGAAGAGTCTCAGATGCAGTATCAGATTTCTCAGATTTTAAAAACATCTTAAGAATGAAAAGTTCTGATTTTGAATTTCTCATAAATGAAATCGGCCATAAAGTAGGCAGGAAAGACACCTTTTTAGATGTAATTCCAGTAAGAGAAAGATTATAGCAGTTATGATAAGATTCTTCGCAAGTGGAGATTCCTACCAAAGTTTAAGCTATTTATTTAAATTTTCTAAGCAAAGTATTTCGAATGGAGAAAGTATTTTGAGCAACTCTTAAATACAGAAAACCCCACAACGACAGGGCAACAAAGACAGTACCAGTTAGCCGAACCTGAAATACCAGGGCCCACACTAGCTGAAGTAAAGTCCGCAATTTCGTCCCTAAAAAACCATAAAGCCCCAGGCCCAGACGGCATACAGGCGGAACTACTAAAAAAAGGGGGAGACAAACTACATCTTGAGATATATCATCTTATAAGAGAAGTCTGGGAAAGAGAAGAAATACCGAAACACTGGCATGAAAGCCATATAATACCTATTCACAAGAAGGGAGACAAACAAATATGTCGGAACTATAGAGGAATATCGTTAATTAATACAACATACAAGATTATATCCATAATACTGTTTAGAAGATTAACTCCATACGCAAAGGAAATAATAGGCGACTACCAAAGCGGATTCAGACCGGGAAGGTCGACTATAGACCAGATCTTCGTCCTACGCCAGGTATTGGAAAAAAACTGGGAATTCAACCGCGATGTACACCAAATCTTCGTGGACTTCAAACAAGCTTACGATTCTGTTAGCAGAGAAGCATTGTGGGAGACTATGGTAGAAATGGGAGTACCTGGAAAACTGGTACGATTAGCAAAGGTGAGCACGGAGAACGCTTCCACACGAATCAGAGTTGGCAGCAACACGTCGGAGGAATTCCTCATTGACACAGGACTTAGACAAGGAGATCCTCTCGCCCCCCTGCTGTTTAACTTTGCACTGGAACATGCAGTAAGGAAAGCTCAGCCACAACTGACAAACGGATTTGCCGCCCAAGGATCAAAAATACTATTAGCCTTTGCGGATGACGTGGACACAATTGCACAATCCACCAGAGATGCAAAAGAAGTTTTCACCCTATTCGAGAACGGAGCCAAGGAAGTTGGTCTTAAGGTCAACGAGGACAAGACCAAGTACATGGTGGTTACGAAGAACCCAAGACCAAGGGTTAGACAAAACGTAACAATTAATGAATACAATTTTGAAGTCGTCAAAGAATTTAAGTACTTGGGAGCGATCATAACATCTGAAAATAACTATGAAAAGGACGTGGCAGCCAGGATTATTGCAGGAAACAGGGCATATTACTCGTTAAGGACCCTACTTAAATCAAAAATACTCTCAAGACCAGCAAAAATAAGAGTATATAAGACAATAATTCGTCCCACAATAACGTACGGAAGCGAAACCTGGACTCTGAATCAGCGGGAAACAACAAAATTACTGGTACTTGAAAGAAAGATACTGCGGACTATATATGGGCCTTGCAGAGAAGAGACAACAGGAGAATGGAGAAGAAGACACAATGATGAACTCCACACAATATACGGAGATGAAAACATAGTACGCTACATTAAATCAAACAGAATACGATGGGCGGGTCACGTACTAAGATCAAGTGACGAAAGACTTCTAAACGCCAGATTCTGGGAAGGCCCGATGGAAAAAGGTCAGTTGGTCGCCCAAGAAAGAGATGGAAGGACGCAGTAGCCAGCGATCTACGCAAAATGGGAGTACAGCAATGGGAAATAGCTGCTCAGGACCAACAACAATGGAGGGAAATAGTAAACGCGGCCAAGACTCACATAGAGTTGTAGAGACAAATGATGATGATGATGATGAAAGTATTTCGAACGTTGTGCTAGAAGTTTGTGACGCTCTCATTGACTGTTTAGAGACAGAACCAATCGAAGTATATTTTTTAAACTTTTTATTCATTGTTTCAGAGATACAGTAACATTTCTGTAAAATTTAATTCATCAGTATTATCTTCTGCACCTGTGCATGATTGAGTGTCAGTGTCTGTTTGAATTGGTATAGCTGGAGAAGTAGCGGATGTAGGTGTAGTGGACGGAATGGAGAACGGCTCAGATTTATTGTATGATTGAGTGCCTGTTTGAGTAGCTGATGAAGCAGTGTGCATCTGTGTAGCGAACGAAGTAGTGAATGTTTCAGGTTGTATGTCTGAACACTCTGCTCTGTAGAGAATATTATTTATGTCAAATTTGGCGCTGATTTACACCGATTTGCCTTTAAGGTTCCGCAAGGTACTTGCTACATAGTCACCATATACTCAAGAACGAACAAGGTGATATGACTCCGATGGTTGCTGCTCGTGTACTATGCCAGAGAAATGTTTCAATAACATGTTTTTAAGTGTAGATACTGTAGATCAGTCGCGGTGAGGTTTTAAAACAATGTTTTATAACTTTCTTTGATGTTTACCGACATCTGTTGGATAACATAAAACATGCTATATATATAACCAGAAAAATGTTATACAACACTGTGTTTTAAAACTTTTTTATTTAAAATTCTGTAACCAGTTACAAAACTTTGTTATTTAACATGTTTTCTTGTATAGTCTGGACCCGGCATTAGATGTAATTTAATAAAAATAATAACTATAATCATAAAAAGAATTAGTTCAAAACTACGAACATCTTTACAAGTGGCTCATTTTTCGTTCTGATCAATGTATTAATCGATTTTTTATAGCAGATATTTTCACGATTTCTTCTGATAGATTTAAAATAACGAGATGGCATTTACTTAATAATAAGCTAAATAGCACCATTTGTATTTTGATTAATACAATCCAAAGAGGGCGTAACCGATTCTCATTTTATGCAATCTCAATTTCCTTAATTAGATATACTGTCATCGTTAGACTGCGTTAACCTACTACTTTAGTTCTTGATCTCTTAGCAAGATAAAAAACCGTTCGATGTTTCTATTAACTAGTCACTGTAAAAAAGGTTATCTAGCATTTTTATCAAAGTGTTAATATATCATAAAGCTCGTGTTGTCTTGTACGACATGTATAAGATAAGTGTATTAATGATATATTGAAACTGGCCATGGTAATCCTAGAGACAAGAATACCTTTATTATGTTTTTGTAAGACGAAGAAGATAGAGAAATGTTAAACATTTTTTAATCACAATTCAGTCAATTATTGTCATAAAAGCAGATAATACAGCGGAATACCAAATGATTGATAAAAAATGGATCGAAAAACCGATGCGAAAACTATCGAGGAATCACCATTATACCTTCTATGGGCAGACTGTACGGAAAGAACGTAGAGGAAAAAATTAGAAATAGACATATAGTGCAGTCATTGAAGCGTAAAATAGGTTTTTACCTCCGAAATCTTTTACTATGAACCGATTTACATGAGATTTTGGAATTAGGCTTATCTTACCCTTAACTTCAAAAGTGATATTGACCCGAACTCCCTTTTTTTATTTTTATGAGGTGAAAACAACCCCTTAAGGGAAAAATTGACATTGAGCCATTTTATCGCCAGAAAACGTGTTTAATAATAAAGAGTGACATTGTGAAGTATTTTCTAACACAGTAATCTCATGATAAACTCATTTTCATCCCCTTGAAAACCGAACAACCCTTGCAAACAACCCCTAAATCGAAAATATTAACAAAAAATTAATTTAGTATGACATAAAAAGATTTAAATATAGAGTGAATGATATTTTACATTCTCTATCTTAATTATCATATTGTTAACTCCCTTTTAACCCTTAAAAACAACCCCTAAATAGACCTATGACTTATCCCTAGATCCAAGCTATCGGAAGCAATGGAAGATATTCAAGTTCCACGAATATTAATAAAAGCAGTAAAATCACTTTATTCCTGAAAAAAAAAACACCCTGTAACCATGGAAAAGAAAATGCGAAAGAATGGGCATACCAGTAAGAAACGAATATCTATATATAACAATAAAACACTGAAAACGTTTGTTTTCTATACTTCCACAAAATTTATTACAACTATGTGACTACAGCTGTTTCGGCAGAGTGCCTTTCTCAAGTACCTTTCTCTGCCGAAACAGCTGTAGTCACAAAGTTGTAATAAATTTTGTGGAAGTATAGAAAACAAACGTTTCAGTGTTTTATTTTTATATAAAATGAACTTAAATCAAGTAACGGTCGAATCCATCGATTATTCGAATAATAAAAAAGATGAAGTTTTTCAATCCTAAAAGCAACATTAATAATATTGAAAATATTAAAAATATTACTAAAATATTTTTAAATTGAAAAACTTATTGGTACATTTACCTGGTGACACCTCCAAGGCTTCTACAATTTGCAAGCCAAATGGATGCTGCAGTGAAGACAAAGGAAAGGAATTCTACACTATGCAATTCACATCCCCCGTCTGCAGCTTGGTAAAGTTCCAACGGAAAATGCACCCAGTTACTCTACGGAGTAATACGAATATAAAATAAAAATGTATACCATTTTTATTATTCAGTTGCAATGCGAAGGCAAAACAATCTTACTTTTCAATTAGAATACGGAGTGCAATCCAGCTCTCTGAATCGCGATTTTCGATTTTTATTGGAATCTCATCGGAGAGAGCGCAGGCTTGTTCTCCATATCCTAACTGACCAGCACCGAGAGCTTTTCCCACGCATTGCAACTGAAACAAATAGGGTAGGTGACTAGCGTCATCTGGCAATTGAAAGATGAAGTTTTTTAATCCTAAAAGCAACATTAATAATATTGAAAATATTAAAAATATTACTAAAAGATTTTTAAATTGAAAAACTTATTGGTACATTTACCTGGTGACACCTCCAAGGCTTCTACAATTTGCAAGCCAAATGGATGCTGCAGTGAAGACAAAGGGAAGGAATTCTAATAAGAATTTGATGAGATTCCAATAAGAATCGAAAATCGCGATTCAGAGAGCTGGATTGCACTCCGTATTCTAATTGAAAAGTAAGATTGTTTTGCCTTCGCATTGCAACTGAATAATAAAAATGGTATACATTTTTATTTTATATTCGTATTACTCCGTAGAGTAACTAGGTGCATTTTCCGTTGGAACTTTACCAAGCTGCAGACGGCGGATGTGAATTGCATAGTGTAGAATTCATTCCCTTTGTCTTCACTGCAGCATCCATTTGGCTTGCAAATTGTAGAAGCCTTGGAGGTGTCACCAGGTAAATGTACCAATAAGTTTTTCAGTTTAAAAATCTTTTAGTAATATTTTTAATATTTTCAATATTATTAATGTTGCTTTTAGGATTGAAAAACTTCATCTTTCAATTGCCAGATGACGCTAGTCACCTACCTTATTTGTTTCAGTTGCAATGTGTGGGAAAAGCTCTCGGTGCTGGTCAGTTAGGATATGGAGAACAAGCCTGCGCTCTCTCCGATGAGATTCCAATAAGAATCGAAAATCGCGATTCAGAGAGCTGGATTGCGCTCCGTATTCTAATTGAAAAGTAAGATTGTCTTGCCTTCGCATTGCAACTGAATAATAAAAATGGTATACATTTTTATTCGAATAATCTATATACTCTAAGTGTCACTGACGACCAAATAGTGCTGGCACAAGACGAAGATGACTTCAGCTTTATGATGAGAAAACTGGAACAGAAATATACAAAGAATGGAATGTAAATCAATCTTAAGAAAACTTAAAACCTAATAACGGAGAATACAGAAATAAAACACCTGGGAATAGACGAAGGTAAACAAATCAATGGAACACACAAGTACAAGTATTTAGGTTTTATAATTCCAAACAAAGGAACAACTGAAGAAGATATAAAAAATAGACTAGGACCAACAAGAGACTGCATACGAAAATTGAACCCGGTGCTGTGGGATAAGGACATCAGTATAAAAACAAAAAGAAGAATATATAACACCATGACATGAAGTATTCTCACTTGGGTGTGAAAATTGGATAATAAATAAATCCAAAAACAGAGATGGAATTCATAAGGAGAAGCTGCAGGGCAACTAGGAGAGATAGAATAAAAATAACATGGATATTAAGAAAATATTGGGAATGAACTCAGATATAACAGACTATATAGAACAAAATATATGTTGACTGTGACGTGTACCTATATTTGTTTTATCGACTACAAAAAGGCGTTTGATAGAGTAAAACCTGATAAACTCATAAACATCTTGAAAGAAGCGGGAGTAGATGATAGAGACTTGAGAATCATATATAATTTGTATTACAACCAAACTGCCAATATTAAAGTGGATGACCAATTGACAGATGCAGTCTCCATAGATAGAGGAGTGAGGCAAGGATGCATCCTGTCCCCGGTGCTGTTTAATATATACTCTGAATGTATCTTCGAGCAAGCGCTGGGAGAACTACAGGAAGGCGTATTAGTCAATGGAGTGCGTCTGAACAACATTAGATATGCCGACGACGCTGTAGTTTTTGCAGACAGTCTAGATGGTTTGCGAAGAATAATGTCGCGCATATCAGATATAAGTAAAGAATACGGACTTGATCTCAATGCGAAAAAAACAAAGTACATGGTAGTCAGTAAGCGCAAAATATTAAATACACAGCTTTTGGTTAACCAACAACTAATTGACAGGGTCGACAGCTACACATACCTTGGTACCAACATAAACAGCCAGTGTGACCACTCAAGTGAAATAAAACAACGCTTAGGAAATGCGAGATCAGCGTTCATAATGATTGTCTCTTTTCAGAAACCACGATTGACTTCTTGCTACCAAAATCTCTATCATCAGATACGTTGTTGTACGGAGTAGAGGCCTGGACACTTTCCGAGGCTTCTTTGAGAAAGCTCTAGACTCTAGGCATTCGAGATGTAGTGTTACAGTCGCATTTTGATAATTTCGTGGGTGGATCGTGTGACTAATCTTGAGGTTCTACGTAGAATGGGCAAGGAATGCGAGATTATTAACACAGTCAAAGAGCGCAAACTAGAATATCTTGGCCATGTTATGAGGAATGAACAGAGATATGGCTTGTTGCAACTCATTCTTCAAGGCAAGGTATTTGGAAAGAGATGACCAGGGAGAAGAAGAATATATTGGCTTCAAAACCTGAGAAATTGTTTAATACA
The DNA here is from genome assembly GCF_917563875.1 of Diabrotica virgifera virgifera. Classification (NCBI taxonomy): domain Eukaryota; kingdom Metazoa; phylum Arthropoda; class Insecta; order Coleoptera; family Chrysomelidae; genus Diabrotica; species Diabrotica virgifera. The sequence continues at coordinate 232,069,201 of NC_065446.1, read as the reverse complement.
TCGACAACCGGACTATTCAGAATAGCAGCAAGCAAAGTTAGGATGGCCATGCTGATCGCCAACATCCGGAACGGATAGGCACCTTAAGAAGAAGAAGATAGAACAAAAGAAATTAACGTGGTACGGACATGTTCGAAGAGCAGACAAAAAACGTTTAATAAACAGAATAACAGAGTGGAGACGGATAGGAACAAGGAAGAGAGGCAGACCCCGAAGATCTTTAAGAGGTGAAGTGGATGAACCAATGGAAAGAAGAAATCTACAGGAAGGGTACTGACAAAACAGACAGAACTGGTTAGATAGAACGGTTAAGGAAGGAATACAGTGAAAACTCTGGAAATAGATGATACAGGCATTTTGCCTATATTCTTGGTATTTATTGATGCTGCAACATAGTGATCAGTTAACTACTGCCTTTTTAGGGAGTCTATCTTCTTCTTCTTCTTCTTCTTAGCCTTCTTCTATCGTCCACGTTTCGACATAGGTCTCTACCAACTCCTTCCATCGGTCTCTATCGTGAGCAACATATTTCCAGTTTGTTCCGGCTACTCTTTTAATATCATCAACCCATCTCATCTGTGGTCTTCTTCTCGGTCGTTTACATTGGTAAGGTCTCCAATGTTGTATTGCTGCATTCCAACGTTGGTCTTTTTGTCTAGCAGTGTGGCCTGCGAAGCTCCATTTAAGTTTGGCAACTTTTGTTGTTATGTCCTCGACTTTTGTTTTTGATCTTACCCAGTCGTTCCTCTTTTTATCTGACAGTCGTATACCTAACATTGCTCTTTCCATTGCTCTTTCTGTTGTGGCTAGTTTATTCATGTTTGCTTTGGTTAGGGTCCAGGTTTGACATCCATATGTCATGATAGGAAGGATGCACTGGTTGAACACTTTGCTCCTCAAGTATTGGGGTATTCTGCGGTTCTTAAGTATCCAACTAAGTTTTCCAAATCCTACCCATGTTAGTCTTGCTCTCCTAGTAATTTCCGCACTTTGGTTCTCTTTGTCAAGTTTTAGGATTTGGCCTAGGTGGATATATTCCTGGACTTTTTCTACCTCACTGTCATTTATAGTTATACGTCTGGGGTCATCTGTGTTTGTCATTATTTTTGTTTTCCTCATGTTCATTTTTAGGTCGACGTATTGGAAGCTGCCTGCGAGTTCCTTCATCATAATTTGCAGTTCCTCAAATGAGCTCGCTATAATCACAATATCGTCGGCGAATCTTAGGTGGTTTAGCTTCTTGCCATTAACGTTAATGCCATAGGTTGACCAATTTGTCGTTATGAAGACTAAGGGCTAGGTTGAAGAGCTTTGGCGATATTACGTCTCCTTGCCTCACGCCTCTCTTAATGGGGATGGGATTTGTATTTTCGTCTAGTTGTACTATCATAGTTACATTTTCATGTATATTATGTATTAGTGGTCTATATTTCGAATCTTTTCTACAATTATTAATAGCTTGTTCTATGGCCCACATCTCGATACTATCAAACGCCTTTTCATAGTCTACGAAGGCAAGAAATAGGGGTAGTTGGTATTCACTTGCCGTTTCTATCAATGTTCTCATTGTCAGCAGATGCTCTGATGTACTATATCCTTTGCGAAAGCCAGGGAAAGCAAGTTCCACCGGTTGGTAATTGTCCATTTTGTAGGTCCAACCGGTTGTTAATAATTCTCATTCTATTTTATAAAAAAAGTCTACGCGCTGTTTCACATTATGAGAATTTTGATCGTGCGATGGTTAAAATCTACATAGTGGCACGAGCAGTCATATGGAATCTCTCTCTCTTTACCGCTTGAAACGTTCGGTAAAGGGAGAAAGATTCCATATGATTGCTCGAGCCACTATGTAAATTGCAACCATCGTACGGCCAAAATTCTTATAATGTGAAACAGCGCTATTATCGGAGTCTATCTTATAAAAAAGAAAAAATACTTGTAAGAATAATTAAAAAAGAACTCTGGTAACGCTTATCAAAAGAACTGGACAATGGTTTTTCTGGTGTTCAAAAGAAATATGGCTCTTTATAGAAGGTCAAACAGCAAATATGAATGATATAATAGGCCCGAAACAAATCGATAACGATGCATGGATTGACTATCTAAAGAAGTTGTAAAGAAGTTATATGCAAAGGAACAATAAATGACGTTGGAACGAGAGAGGATAAAGGCAGAGATAATTAATTACAAAATACCTCTTCCATTTTGTTCCCCATGGTGTCAATAGTCGACAAAAATTAGGCCCCATACTTTAGAAGAATAATTCCAGTATATTCATCAGTGTCCGGTTAAACTAGTTTACCTTTTATTTTTTGTCATTTTCTAGAGTATATTTATAATTTGCATAAGTTTTCAATTACTTGTATAACCTTACATAATTTTAAATATAATATATGAACATTGTTGCATATTAGGTCAAGAGTAAGACAGCATTTTTCTTTATTACTAACTTACAGAATAGTAAGTCCCAGTAAAAGTCATAAATAGTAATAATACTTATGTATAATAACACTATATATGTATTAATAAATTATTATATGTACATATAATGTTAAATATAATAATCCAGATATGTAATGAGTAATAAAATACTAAAATTATAAACAAGGTATTTATGCAAGGATATCAGACGTCTCTTACATTCACACCTTATTTGCATATTATGAAGTGAAAAAATTTATGTATTAAGCGATAACTTTATGATGCACTAATAAAAATAATTATTTAATAACAAATTATCAAAATTTTATCGGACTGTTTCTTTGCAGGAAGTGATATAGGTAAAACTTTTTTCCTATTGTGAATTATTGTCCATCCAGTATTTTCCAGTATTGGGTATAAAAATAAAAATAGTAGAATGATAGAAGCCAAACAACTGTTCTGGTACCAAGATTCTTCTCCTTCTTTAGTACCGTGCCCAAATTTTGGGCGTGAGTAGTTTCCATGAAAATTTTCCGACATTATTTTCGATCTTGCCCGGCATGTAACAATTCTACTGATAAGACAGTCTAGTGACGAGGGTTTCGGAGCCATGAATATTTTTTCTTTTCCTTCGAAAAGTTTACCAAACCAAATTTATAATTGGGTCTCAAAAAGAAGGAGGGCCGTCCAGAAAAAAAAATGAAAAGGAGTACCGTCAAGAAAAAGATGGAAAGAAGAGATGGATAGATGGTGCGAGAGATGGCCACGGTAGCTGTAAAGAATCGCCAGACTATAGTGATCATTAATTATGATCAAACGGATATCAAAATTTTTGACTACATCCAGTGAACTTTTTGTTCTTCTTCAGGCGCTATCTCCGCTACGGAGGTTGGCAATCATCATAGCTATTTTAATATTTGAGACAGTAGCTCTAAATAGTTGTTTTGAGCTGCATCCAAACCATTTTCTCAGGTTCTTCAGCCATGAAATTCGTCTTCTTCCGATGCTCCGTCTGCCATCTATCCTTCCTTGCATTATGAGTCGCAGGATGCCATACTTCTCGACCCGCATCACATATGTCCGAGATACTGTAGCTTTCTTTCTTTAATTGTAAGTTCAACTTCCTTCTCTTTACCTATTCTTCTCAGTACTTGAGTGTTCGTAACTATCTACTCAGGAAACCCTCATAATTCTTTTATAGGTCCACATTTCAAAGGCGTTAAGTCGTCTCATTGTCTCTAGATATAACATCAATGATTGCACTCCACAGTATAGTACACTGCATACGTAACATTTTGTTAGGCGTACTTTAAGAGCTAATGTTAAATATTATTTGCTACATAGGACCTTTTTCATTTTCATAAAATTAGAACGTGCTTTTTCGATTCTGACTTTGATTTCTGCAGTGTCGTCATTATTTTCTGTTAGAAGTGTTCCTAGCTATTAAGTCTTCCTACTTTTTTACTCTTTCGATCTGCTGGCCCTCTACTATCAAATTTCATTAGTATTATGGTTGTTTTTACTAATTTTCATAAACTTCGTCTGTCCAGTGAACTCCACACCTTAAATATTTTAATTTTACAGGTAAAGAGTGGCTGCAAACCTATTTTTAAACATACTGTTCTGCGAATAATAAAAAACAATTAACAAACAATTTAAAGACATTGACACAAAAATTTCGGTATCAATTATCTCATTCATTACATTACGGATTCAACAAAAGTACGATGCCGAGTACCGTGAACAGTACATTAGCGTGCAGCACATATATTTTAAGTGAAATCCGTAACCACAGTTAAATTATTACCATTTCGATGTGGACCAAGGTTTTGTTTTTGTTATTGTGTGGTTTAAGAGTCCAAAATAAAAGCTTAAATGGTTATTAATGTTCTTGTTGTGATCATTACTGACGCACTTAGAGAGACTATATTAACGAATATTTTATATTATATTTTATAATTATGAGTTGTTTTATTGTTTATTTTGTTTTGAGTCAAACCTAGAAGTACCTACTTTTCAGTCGAATGTCGAAAGAAAAATAATCTGTTTCGGGTTTTGCCTAGGCCAGGGGTCGGCAACCTGCGGCTCGCGAGCCACATGCGGCTCTTTGGACGTGAAGCTGCGGCTCTTTAGTTTCACACGCAAATATTATTTATTTATCAAAGACTGCTTCATAAGTGCATCTGAAGAACTGTTTCGTGATTTTAAAAACAAACCAGAAATTTTGAAAAAATCAAAGATTTGCCACTATCCGCTAAAACAGTACAAGATAGAATAGCTAAAAAATTTATCTTCAAAGATGTCTTCAAATGTAACATATTATTTGCAGGTGGAATATATTCAACTTTCTTCCACCTTATCACTTGCTATAGATGAGTCTTGCGACGTAAAAGACACGGCACAAGTTGCCCTTTTTGTCAGGTAAATGTCGTCCCAAGGTCCCAAAGAAGAACTTCTGTGATTGTTACCGCTCTCGAGACAAACTAGAGGGGAAGATCTAGCGAATGCCGTGCAAAAATGCTCCAATGACAATGAGATTGATTTAAATAAAATCGTTTCAATAGCAACTGATGAGTGATGGAGCCAGAAGTATGATAGGAAAAAATAAAGTAGCAACAAGGATTCTTCAAAGCAAAATAAATCACAAAATTCTTACGTTTCACTGCACACTACACCAAGAAAGGCTTTGTGTCCAATATTTCCAGCCGAAATAGTTGAGGTCACGAATTTGGTGATCAAGATTGTTAATAGCATCTTGTCAAAAGCACTCTACCATCCTCAGTTTAAAGAATTCTTAAACGAAATGGAGGCTCAGTATTCCGACCTCCTCCTTCACAATAAAGTGCGATGGCTGTCCAAAGTTAAAATGTTGAAAGGTTTTGTTTTATGCTTTAATGAAATAAATACATTCCTAAATGAAAAAGGCATTAATCACCCTGAATTAGGGAATGCCAAATGGTTGCAAAAATTTTACTTTATGGTGGATATCACAGCGAAATTAAATGAGCTGAATCTAAAACTGCAAGGAAAAGGCAATCCAGCCTATGTTTTGGTGGAAGAATTGTTTTTCTTTTAATAAAAATTAATTCTTTTTGCAGAAGATATTCAAAAATATCGCGGTAAAACCAATGCAACTGTTGACACGAATTACTTCCGAAAGATGAATTTGCTGGCAGATTTGAACAATTCAAAACGAACAAAACCACTCTAGCATTCATAGTAAATCCTCCCAACACAAATAGTAACTAAATCTATACGTTGAGCCATTTGGAATTGATACTGGGTCTTTAAAAATGCAATTGATCAATTTAAAAAGTAAAGCTTTGTGGAGTGGAAAATTTACAGAAATGAAAAGCAAGTTGGAAGAGTTGGAGGTCCGGAAATGTATGTACGTAGTAACGCAACAAAAGTGGACAGCTTTGAAAGAAATGCCGCGAATTGAGAGACTTATATTCGACGAATGGAATAGTCTTCCAGATTGTTACAGTGAGGTGAATAAGTTGGCATTTGGAGTGCTAGCTATCTGCGGATCGACATATTCTTGCGAGCAAATGTTCTCTTGCATGAGTATAATTAAAAATAAACTAAGAAGCCAACTAACAAATGAAAATTTAAAGTCGTGTTTCAAACTTAAAACAACAAGTTATGAGCCAGACTTATCCAAACTTTCTAAAACCATGCAAAGCCAATGCTCCCATTGAGATTATTTGCTCAATTGTTTGCGACTGAAGTACAAGTTAGTGTTGTAAGTGTTTAGTTGTTTTAATTTTTTACGTGAATAAATGAAATGTATGAAAATATAATATGTGGAAAACCCTATATACATATGAATAAGTATGGATTCATTTTTTTTATCAAAGAACTTTATTTATGCGAATACTATTTATTGTTGACAAAAAAATTGTGGCTCTTTAAAAGCTTTGAAATTTTGTAAATTGTAATTTTTAACTCTTACAACTCAAAAGTTTGCCGACCCCTGGCCTAGGCGATCCTAGAATCGAATGACAGACTCGGTCAAACTTCGATCTGTACTGTACTGTACACTGACAGGTTCAATAAAAAGGGTTCTTTTTATTGAACAATTTTGGATTTGGTTAACTATTCATTTCAATGTTTATTTTATAAATTTGTGCCTATAACCTTAGCAGAGATTTTAACATTGACTCAAAAATCCGCAAATAAACTCAAGAGTTAAACGACGAGCCATGGAACGTTCTATTCTGGACGTGAGCCTTCGAAGCCACATAAAAGCCAACAAATCAGAAAAAGATCAGGCGTTCAAGACGTCATCGAAACAATAACAAGGCTTAAGTGGAACTTAAGTTAGGATAACTTAAGCTAGGATACTTCCCGGCCCAGTGGAAAGTTGCCGAACTTATACTTATTCCGAAACCTGGAAAACCTATAAATAAAGTAACTTCATACAGACCGATCAGCCTGCTGCCAGTTCTTAGCAAATTCCTAGAGAAGCTACTCATAACGAACGAGATTGAATCCCATAAAAGAAGAAAACCACCTGATTCCTGGACACCAATTCGGATTCAGAAAGGATCATAATACAATTGAACAGCTCATATTCCTTACTTTTAATATTTTTTACTGAATATTATCATCCGTTAGATGCTTCAAAAATGCATTTATTCTGAATTGTGCATAAATAAAAAATGCAGTTTTGTTAGACAGCAAATTATATTCATCACCATTCAACTGTCAGTTAAGATAATTTATGTCTGGAAACAGCAATTAAAAATCCTTAACCAGGTTCTACAAATTAAAAGAATTCTTCATTGAATTTATGCCCCGCCGTAAAAAATCAAACAAAACGCAAGAAGTCATTTGTCGCCGAATTTCCTCGTTTTTTCGCCTTTCGCCTATTTTTACTTGCATACAAATAGGCCACTGTATGAACGTAAAATGCGGCGATACCGTGTAATTTTCCGTGTCACCACCGAATTGCATGAAAATTTGGATTTACGTTCCTCTACTTTATTATTAGACTTGAGCTTAGGGTCGCTTTTACTAAGCAACTTCTATTCCATAGAGTTTTTTCACTATGTCGGCACTTTTTGAGTTATTTGCGAGTAAAAATGTTCATTTTTCAACAAAAAACCGCGTTTTATTTACAAAAAAAAAATGAACAACCAAAACAGAGTATTATTTAGATAATAACTGTAGATAATAATGTTAGTTTGTTATGTATTTAGAGTTAGAAATACAGAAAAAATTCCTCTGATTGAAAAATCCAATTTGTTTGTTTTTAAAATAACAAAATGTCTGGCTAATTGGCTCGGCCAAGGCCATCAAATTCACTCAAAAAAAAAGACAGTTTTTCTCAAATAACTTAAAAAAAGTAAGTATTTCATCGAAAAAATGTTCTTAGTAAAAATGTAGCTTATATAAAAAAACAAAATGCTGTATTCATGAAGTCTGTAGAAACAGTAGAAGCAGAGTTGTAGGCCATGAAAAGTAAGTTCTATAATACGGGGTCCGGACAAATAATCCCGGACAAAAAATCCCCACAAATTATCCCTGGACAAAAAATCCCCGGACAAGAAATTCCCGGACAAATAATCCCCACAAATTTTTTGGGACAAAATATCCACACAAAAAATCTTGGACAAGAAATCCCCAAGAAATATTTGTTGCCGAATAGTCCTCTAAAAGTTTTCCTGAAATGTTAACAAATTTCGAATTTCAATTCCATGCTCAAAACTTCAAATTATACATGACAAAAGAGTGTGAGTTTTTTCAAAAATCGTGGAAGATATGGGGAATGAGCTAAGGCCCCGTTTTCACAGGCGCCTAACGCGCGGTTACAGCTACATACATTTTACTCAGGACCGTTCACATGCTAACGCGCGTTTTAGATCATTAAACGCGCGTTGGAATGTAAACGGTCTCAAGTAAAATGTATGTAGTTGTCATGAAAACGGGGTCTTACTCATTCCCCATATTTTCCACGATGTTTGAAAAAACTCACACTTTTTTGTCATGCATAATTTAAAGTTTTCAGCATTGAATTAGAATTCAAAATTTGTTAAAATTTCAGGAAAACTTTTAGAGAACTATTCGACAGCAAATATTTCTTGGGGATTTTTTGGCCGGGATTTTTTGTGGGATATTTTGTCCAAAAAAATTTGTGGGGATTATTTGTCCGAGATTTTTTGTGGGGATTTTATGTCCGGGGATTATTTGTCCGGGGATTTTTTCTCCGGGAATTTTTTGTCCAGGGATAATTTGTGGGGATTTTTTGCCCGGGATTATTTGTCCGGGGATTATTTGTCCTAGCTTCTATAAAACAGTATGTACATCGTACAATGCTCCAGTATATGTACGCGTTCTGATATCTCCTAAAATATGTTATTGGATTTTTCCTCATAACCCTGTTAGTTTTTAAGCTAGGACACGCTTAAAAAACTATTTTGTAGGTTTTTTAAGGGCAATAAGATCATTTAATTTTTTTAAACCCTTATTTTTGAAAAGGTTGTAGTTGAAAGAGCTTGAAGGAGCCACTAATCACCAATGTATGCAAACTTTGAACAGACATATCTTAATAAATTTTTGTCTCATAAAAAACAAGAACATCAAAAATATTCAAAAATGCAAAACCTACATTTTCTTACTTTTCGAGATTTTTGATTTTTGGTTTTTGGTCGCTGAACACGAATATTGCTTCGGCAATGCTTCCCAAAAAAATGGAACCAACTTTATTTTGAGAGTAACTCACTTAGTTTTGATGGCATTTATAAACAAAAATAAAGCTTTTTTTAAACACTTTAAATAAGTTGTTATGAGTTTTTCCCAAAAAGTGCTTCAGTCTTTGGTTATTTCACATTGAAATATTCGATTTGGGATTTGACTAATATGGGCCTATTTTTCATGAACTCAACCTTGCTACTACTGGATCCATAAACTTTATAAATACACCATTTCTTCGATTTTTTTTATAGGCAACATTTTGCTAAAAATATTTTTTTCATAAAATACTTACTATTTAAGTTATTTGCGAAAAACCGTCGAAAACGTTGATCCTTTGTTGAAAAATAAACATTTTCACTCGCATCTAACTCGAAAAGTATTGCCCGAAAAGGGGTGGCTTACACCCCCAAGTAAAAGCAACCCTGGACTTAAGTTCAAACGTGAAGATGAAAGTAAAGACGGTAAAATCGGTAATCCGTCGTGACTAGGAAAATTAGACTCCAAAACGGTCATTTACTGGGCTATATTTTGACTTGCACACAAAATGGCATTGGCCTTAAGAAAAACAGGCTGTTCAGCCAGATTGGACGCCGGCTGAGACACATTTTGAATTATTCCTAGACGAGGGCATTATTTTTAGTGCAGTGCCACCTCAATAACAAACACGTATGTTACAAGCCAAAACGGGGTTGGAACGCCGTGTCTCAATTGAATCGCTAAGATAAGAATCAACATGCAGTTATTGTATGTATGTAAGTTAGAAGTAGTTGCCCTAATTATTTTAAAGTCCGATTCTTAATGAATAAAAATTGGATTACATATAGTCCATGTGGTGAGACCGCTCCCGTCTGGAAAAATTTCTGATTCGGTTTCTTTGTGGATTCCTATTCAAAAATGTCCCCTTTAAACAAATCGGAAGGGTGCCGGGCTGAATTTTTGGGCAGAAATTGTTTAAACAATTTTTTTTAGCAAATACAAAAGATCACCTTTTTTTGCTCCGGAAAATATATTTTTAACTTTTATGGGTCATTCTAAACAAGAAAGGTATCTTGTAAATTTAACGGATAGTTTTCGAGTTATAGGCGATTTAAAATCTGAAAAATGCGAAAACACGCATTTTCGAGGCCTAAAAACTCATATTTAAATTAGTATTTTTGAGATTATCAGATACTTAAATAAGTTAAAACATTCAGCTTCAAGATTCTGAAGAGTGATTGCGTCTAACCTTAATTTAAACCGTTGTTTTTTAATTATTAAATATGCATGTCCATCCGAGTTTTTTGCCGGTGCGGCGAGCTCTATTTCAAAAATCTCCAATTTTCCTCCGAAAAGTATTATTTCTAGATTCTTTGGGACATTCGAAATAAAATAAGTTTCTTGACATTTTTCTCAAAACTTAACAGTTTTAAAGTTATAAGCGATTTAAAATTCAAAAATGCGTTTTTTGGCATTTTTCGGATTTTAAATCGCTTATAACTTTAAAACTATTAACTATTGAGAAAAATGTCAAGAGACTTATTTTATTTAGAATTTCCCAAAGAATCTAGAAAAAATATTTTTCGGGGGAAAATAGGAGATTTTTTAAATAGAGCTCGCCGCACCGGCAAAAAAATCGGATAAACACGCATATTTAACAATTAAAAAACAACGGTATAAATTAAGGTTAGACGCGATCACTCTTCAGAATCTTGAAGCTGAATGTTTAGTCTTCAATTTAAGGTTCTGGCAACCTCAAAAATACTAATTTAAATATGAGTTTTTAAGCCTCAAAAATGCGTATTTTCGCATTTTTCAGATTTTAAATCGCCTATAACTCGAAAACTATCAATTTTTAAGAAAAATTACAAGATACCTTTCTTGTTTAAAATGACCCAAAAAACCTAAAAATGTATGTTTCGGGGCAAAAAAACGTGATCTTTTGTATTTGTTTAAAAAAATTGTTTAAGCAATTTCTGCCCAAAAATTGCGCCCGGCACCCTTCAGATTTGTTTAAAGGGGACATTTTTGAATAGGAATCCACAAAGAAACCGAATCAGAAATTTTTTCAGACCGGAGCGGTCTCACCACATGGACTAATAGGAATATTAGGCATAGTGAGACATACATAATACTAATTGTGGAAATATTTATCTGACTGAAAACGCATGAATAAAGGTAGGTATGATGGTTATAATATTTCAAGACGGATTCCTCTTCTTCAAATGCCATCTACGCGACGGAGGTCGGCAATCATCATCATTCGGACTTTGCAGACGGCTGCTCTGAAAAGTTCGCTTGATGTACATCCGTACCATTCTCTCAGGTTGCGCAGCCACGATATTCTGCGTCTCATTATGCTTCTTTTTCCTTGAATCTTTCCCTGCATAATGAGTTAGAGCAAGTGGAATCTCTCTCCACGTGTAATATGTCCGAGATATTCCAATTCTCTGGTTTTGATTGTATTTAAGACTTCCATTTCTTTTTCATCTTTCAACGAACCTCTTTGTTTGTGACGTGTTCTGTCCATGATATTTTAAGAATTCTTCTATATACCCACATCTCGAATGATTCCAGTTTTTTCATTGATGCCGGATTCAAGGTCCAAGCTTCCATTCCGAAAAACACAGTCGAGAAAACGTAGCACCTAGCCAAACTTACTCTTAGCTCTAACCTTAGATCTCTTATGCAGATCACTTTTCTCATTTTGTTAAAATTCGCTCTAGCCTTTTCAATTCTAACTTTAATCTCCTGAAATTAAAAAAAAACGATAAAACTTCGAAAATTACAATATTTCTCAAAAATCCGTCAAGGATTTACTCCTCTTATTATGTAGGCAGTTCTCTCCGATCTATCAAAGATTTGTCCGGCTGTTAGCAGAAACTAGAAAATCCCTTTTGTGTAAAAAACGGAAAGTTTGTATCGGACCAGAAGTTTTCACACAGTTTTTTGGTACTCTTAGACACCCAGGGTTACCACATTTCCACATCTCTACAATCAGGATTATTATAGACTTAACAGAAAAAATTAATAGATGGAGTGAATACATAAGAGAATTGTTTGAGGACAACAGAAATAACATTGACAAGGTAAAAAGTAAAGTAGAAATGGCACTTAGAAATTCCAAAACTGGAAAGGCAAATGGACCCGATGAGGTTCCTACTGAATTACTAAAGCTCTTGAATGATGAATCAATAGGTATTATATTGCACTTATTTAACACAGTAGGTATACAATACTGGTATTATACCTCAAGAGTGGCTGCTGTCTACATTCGTTACACTGCCAAAGAAATCCAATGCAAAAGAATGTTCAGAACATCGAACAATATCTTTAATGAGCCATCTACTAAAGATATTTCTAAAAATCATCCACAACCGAGTTTATCAAAAGTTGGAGTCAGATATTAGTAATACACAGGTGGGGTTCAGAAAAGGACTAGGTACTCGAGAAGCTCTCTTCGGTTTGAATGTTCTTACACAAAGATGCCTAGACGTTAATCAAGAAGTACATGCATGTTTTATCGATTTTGAAAAAGCGTTTGACAGAGTACGCCACGATAGGCTAAGAGACATTCTTGAAAGAAAAGACATAGATAATAAAGATCTGCGAATAATTCTCAACTTATATTGGAATCAGAAAGCTAACATCAAAATAGAAAATGAGATATCAAAAGCAATAGAAATACTAGAGGAGTAAGACAGGGATGCATTTTGTCACCACTGCTATTTAATGTATATAGTGAAAGCATCTGTCAGGAAGCCCTTTTGCAAGTAAATGAAGGAATCGTAATCAATGGAGAGGTTCAATACACGGACGACACGAAGAATTACAACGATTACTTACAAACATAAATATTGCTTGCAACAATTATGGCATAAACATTAATATCAAAAAAACCAAGTATATGGTCTTCAGTAAAATCATGACACAACCAGCACATATTAGTATAAACGGCATTCAAACTGAAAAAGTATCAAGTTACAAATACTTGGGAACTTTAATAAACGAAACTGGAGACCAAAATAATGAAATAAAAAGACGTATCGAAATTGCCAGGGCCACCTTCATAAAGATGAGATAATTCTTCTGCAACAGAGATATAATCATCCCTCTACGATTAAGAATGCTAAGAGGTTACGTATTTAATACGCTATTATACGATGTAGAGGCCTGGACTCTCAAACAGAACAACATAAAAAATATTGAAAGTTTCGAGATGTGGTGCTACCGTCGAATGCTGAAGATAAGTTGGGTTGAAAGAATCACAAATCTTTAAGTAATACTAAGGATAGGAAGAGACCCAGAAATTTAGTTAACGATAAAACGAAGAAAACTCGAGTATTTGGGTCACCTGATGAGAGGTCATAAATACGCATTACTTCAAAATATAATGCAAGGAAAAATAGAAGGAAAACGGAATCCAGGCCGTAGAAGAATGTCATGGTTGCGGAATTTGAGAGAGTGGTTTGGCTGCACCACTAATGAACTTTTTAGGTCAGCTGTAAACAAAGTCAGGGTAGCCTTGATGATTTCCAATCTCCGATAGGAGTGGCACAAGAAGAAAAAGACAATCAGGATCTGCATGGCAGATGGCAGGCAGTGACTAGGATGGATAATAAAGTGCACAGACATTCCTAAGACTTTATTCACTAGTAGGTACTACTTTAGTTCTAGGTAAATTGTGTGTGATGTTATTTGTATTTCTCTGTCATATAACAAATTTTTCGTACCTTGAGATAATTTTTTGAACTGTTGGTATTTTAAATTACAGCTCGTATTTGTATCCAGCATAATATGTTTATACAAGCTCTTATTTAGGACATTCTTCATTGTTTGTCCCATTGTGTAGATACTAATTTTATCTACGACGCTTTGAAATCGAAAGTGGTTCGATAACCCAATGTAGTATGTAGTAACCACTCAATAAATAAATACTTGGTGCCACTATGGTATGCGGTCTACCATCGCCTTTCTGCTATAACTTGCGGTCTATAACACCATAATCTTTGACTGCCTTTCTCTCTTAAATTAAGGTGCATGAATTTTTTCTTTAATAAAAATTAGGCTGTAGTTTTGTAAATAATTAGGTTACATATAATTTTTTTTGTAAATAGTAGGGAAATATTTTTTTGTATATTATTAGTCCTTTTTATTTTACATTTATTTTCCTCCAAATGTTTATGACTTGTGAGGAAACATTTGTCTATAAGAGTTTCCTTGCATTTCATTATTTTGCGCTAATGCTTCAGGGATTTTCAATCAAGTATATTCAAATGGGAAATAAGCCACAATTTTACCTAAAAATGATTTTATTAACGTTTCGACGCCCAAGTCGGATGTCGTTGTCAAAATACAAAATAATACTAAATAAACAAAAATGTTGTTGCTTAGTAAAAAATTCTTCTAATAATTTATTTAATCTGACTCATTTATATCGGCAATTCAGACACGTATTATACATTTTAAAGTAGATGACTTTAAAATGATATTGCCAATATTGATGAGTTGCGTTCCTGGGACGACTTACTAAAGATAGTTCATTCGATTACATGAAATCAATCCCAACTCAAGAATATCCGTCACAAAAAATCATAGCATGTGATCTGTCTTTAAAAAGACAACCAAATGCAACGGTGGCACTGAAATTCTCGCGTTAGAGATTCCATAGTAAATCACGAGGGAAAACCAGGAAAAAACCTCGTGATACTATCCCGACATCGTAAGTATTTGGGTTTAGATTTAGTTTACTCTCAAAACTAATACCAAATTCTGACTTGATATTTTAAATTTTAAATAATACTAAAATACTAAATATGTACTAACTCGATATGTTACTGATTTACTAATTGTGGTATTTTCTTTCTATTGACTTCCTCCTTTAATATGGGTAACCATCCTACTGCATTCTACCGAGGAATTTGCGACACAATTGGTTTCATTTAGCATAATTAGAGCCGCTTCTTTGATTTTTCTCTTTTTACTATCTGCTTCTTTTAGGACTATACTTGAATCTCTCCACTGAACTCTATGTTGATTATCCCATGCGTGTTGACATATTTGAGATCTATCAAATTCTCTATTTTTTATATAAGACTGATGTTCATTTACTCTAACGTCTAATGGTCTTGACGTTTCACCTATATAAAATTGTTCGCATTCACAAGGTATTTTATAAATACAATTCTTTGTTCTTTCTTGTTCACTGTTAGGTTTAGTTTTAGATAGAATAGATCTCAATGTGTTTGTTGTTTTGAATGTTGTTGATATGTTGAATTTATTTCCTATTGTTTTAAGTTTCTCGGATAGTCCTTTTACATATGGTATTGATATTTCCCTCGTATTATTTCTTGTGAATGTTGTAGGATCCCGTTCTAAGTTGTTCTGTTCCATTCGATCCAATCTTGACAATTCCTTATTTATAAACGATATGGGATAATTATTTTTTAATAAAACAGATGTTAACAATTGTTTTTCTTCTAAAAATGAATTTTCGTTAGAACAAGTAATTTTGGCTCTATCATATAAGGATTTAATGATTCCCTTTTTAACGTTGATGTTATGATTTGATTTGTAATTGAGATATCTGTTAGTGTGTGTTGGTTTTCTATACACTTGAGTCTCATATCCAGTATCCTTCTTTGAGACCAAAACATCGAGGGAAGGTAGGGTGTTATTGTATTCCTTTTCCATTGTAAACTTTATTGTCTCTTCTTGATCGTTTATAATATTCAGGAACTTATCCAACAATTCCGATCTATGAGGCCATATGGAAAACACATCATCTACATATCTCCACCACACTGTGGGTTTTAAATTTTGTTTAGAAATGATATTAGTTTCGAAATCCTCCATAAATATATTAGCCAATAATGGAGATAAAGAAGAGCCCATTGCAAGACCAAAATTTTGTTTATAGAATTCATTATTTAGTTGAAAATAGGTATTATTAGTACATAATGTCAATAACTCCATTATAGCTGATACATTTAGTCTTGTCCTAGTTGTTAATGTATTATCATTTTCTAATTTCGTTTTGATTATGTTTAAAGTTTTATTTAATGGCACATTTGTAAATAAACTGTTTATGTCAAAACTTACTAAAATATTATTTGGATTAAATTAAATATTTGATAATTTGTTTAAAAAATGTGTATTTTTTATAAATGTGTCATTATTATTTGCAAATGGTTTTATAATATTTAATAAAAATTTTGATAGTTCACTACAAGGAGAATTGATGGTACTACAAATAGGTCTAAGTGGAATATTTGCTTTGTGAATTTTCGGTACTCCATAAAAATGTGGTGTCTTACTGTAATGAGGTGTCATTAATTTTCTTTGATAGTACGTTAGGTCATTTTTAAATTTGAATAAAGTTCTATAGATATTGTTTTCCAGTGTCTTCGTTGGATCCTTCGTTAATTTGGTATAAGGTCCATTTGTAATTAGATCTGTAATTTTGTCCTCATATTGTACTTTATCCATTATTACAGTTGCATTTCCTTTATCCGCTGGTAGGATTGTTATGGAGTCATCATTTTTTAAAGTTTTTAAAGCTTTCATTTCCTCTTTGCTGATGTTCTGTTCAATTTTATTAGATTTTTCCAATTCAAGTTTGCATAGTACCCTATATTGTTCTTTTTCATGAGTTGGTAAACACTGGGATATTTTTTCCACTGCGCTAATTATGTCTAATTTTGGAATAGATGGATGAGTGACAGGGATTTTCAAATTGCGATCGGTACACCGCATACTATAGTAGCTCCAAATACTTTTTCTACCTACATCTATCGAAAGTATACTTTTCCGGACCTGATTGTAGGGAGCAAAGTTGTACTTTTCCTCCCTAGGGACGTCATGGTATTTCATTCATGAAATATAACTTATTGACGCCCTGTACAATATCTATTTTCTATTACGTAAGTATCTATACATTTTAACGTTTATTTCTAAGACACCTTGTATTTTAATTGATGGATTCGACCGTTACTTGATGGAAGTTCATTTTATCTAACAATAAAACACTGAAAACCTTTGTTTTCTATACTTCCACAAAATTTATTACAACTAAATGACTACAGCTGTTTCGGCAGAGTACCTTTCTCAAGTGATATAGTTTACAATGTGTTTGCCTTTTTAAGTCTTTAACTGAAGAGGTTGAGGAGTGGGGAGCTGTTTGTCTCGAGTTGGTCATTCAGAATTATATCTGTATATTTATTAATTTCCATAGATTCTAAAAAAGATAGCTTAAGGCCTTTATTTTGGATATGCAGAATTTGAAACTCTTCATTGAAAGAATGATTATGATCTAGACGGTGAAGTGCGTATGTAGAAGTGTCTGTTTTTCTATTGTTGAAAGCCCTTTTGTGTTCTGCTATCCGTTTGTCAAAGGTTCTGCCAGTTTGACCGATGTAAGTTTTCGGACAGTCACCACAAGTTAGTTTGTACACACCACTCTGTAGTTGTTTTCTCTTTCGGCTTTTATTGTTCTTAATATAAGTATCTACTTAAGTTGTTGTTAGTTCTGAAGGCTGGTGATATTCCTTTCTTTTTTATGTATCTGGCTATTTTTGTTGTTATCTTGCCAGTATATGTGAGAGAGCAGAAGGTACTAGGTTCTTTCTGTGGTGGTGGATACACTAATTTAAGGGCTTTCTTATGGAGTTCTTGGTTTAAAATGTTGTTAACTGTTTGTTCGTTATAGCCATTGTTCACTGCTATTTGTTTAATGATGTTTAGTTCTATCTCGAAGTTATTTTTTGTCATGGGAATTTCTGTCAGTCTATGTATCATGCTATGGTAGACTGCTAATTTGTGTTGTGTAGGATGGGATGATGAATTGTGTATGGTTGTGTCAGTATGGGTAGGTTTATGATATATGGAGAACTCATGTTTGTTGTGTAGTCTGGTAATCGTTACATCTAGAAAGTTTATGGAATTATTCTGTTCTGTATCTATTGTAAACTCAGTATTACTATGCAGTGAATTAATGTATGATAGAAATTGGTCAAGTTGTCTGTTAGTTCCTGTAAAGCATACTAGTATATCATCCACGTATCTCCACCAATATAAGAAGTGTTTAAATACGGGATGTTTAGAAATTGTTGTTTCAAGTTGGTTCATAAATATATCTGATAGTAATGGGCTTAGAGGATTACCCATAATAAGTCCTGCATTGTTGTTTGTGTATATTTCATTATTGAATTCAAAATAGTCTTGATTTATGCAAATTTCAAGGTGTAAAATTTCAGATGCAATGTTCGGATTTGTACTATTATGGTCTAAAAGATTTTTAAGTAAAACAAAAGTTTCTGTAGGAGGAACACTAGGAAAAAGATTTTTTACGTCAAATGAAATTAGTCTGGAGTTGTTGGGTAATTGAAAATGTTGTATTTTATTGACTAGTTCTAGTGTATTTTTTACGGTGAATTTAGGTGATTATTTCATTCATAGGAGATTCTGACCAATAGAAAGCTACAGACATGCAAATTAAGGTGATAATTTTTGATAATCTCCCGTCGTTAAGCATATTACGTCAGATGCCCTTCTTTGCTACGAAAAAATAAATTCAGTGACATTAATGACAAATGTTTTAAAAATTATAAAAGTGATGACTTTCAACCGTCAAATACATATTTAGAACAACTGTGTGTTTAATTTCACTAATTGGTACTTACATATATAAATTACAATAAAATTTTGGTTTTGAACAGTTTTATTCATGAAATAATCGCAACAAATTGCACTCGAACTCTAAAATTAATATAGAATTTTTGCCCTCGTGACACTTTGACATAATTTCACTCGCCTTCGGCTCTTGAAATTAAAACTGCCAAAGTGACACTCGGGAAAAATTCAATAATTTTAGAGCTCTTGTGCAATTACTACTGAAAATTTAGTGAATTCTGTAATAATATCTGACAATTTTTTTTGAAAGTTTATATGACGGAGCTGTATAAAAAGAAACTACAAGCCTTATTGGGTGGTCAGGTTTGTGTAGTTTAATAAAAGAGTATAATTTAGGAGGTTGTATTTTGCAGAAGGGTTGTATTAGGAGGACCTTGTATTTTGCAGAATGGTAAAAAACAGTAAATTGTTATTTTGATTTAACAATGTTTACATTAATAATTTGACTTATATTTGACAGTCGACAGTTATATTGTACCTACCATAGAGGTGTATATTAACATAGAGGGAGCCTACCTTCCGCGCTTCCTGACGACAAGATCTCATGGACTGGTTTGCTGCATCTCTTTCTAACACATTGTATCGAAAATCTATGATGACATTCAGTGTGAATATAGGCACGGAAGAGGAGGACAACTGTAGCAGCTTTACTATGCGTAAGAGTGAAACAGCACTAATCCAAATCAAAAAGATGGTGTCGTCACTTCGCTCTGAATGACACTCTCTCTATGCTAATATATAACTCTATGGTACCTACTTGTTAGTTTTAGTTCTAATAAATTTTGTTGGTTAGTTACATAAATAAATTAAGTAAAAATGAACAAATTACTTGTTATTTGAGGAAGTTGGAAAAACCATATGTATAACATGGGAGTAAAGTGCCTTTTCCTCCCTTGAATGATTACTGCCCTCCGCTACGCGTCGGGCAGTAAACTTCATTCTCGGGAGGAAAAGTAGCACTTTCCTCCCTTGTTATACAAATAGGTATTACGCTACATATAAGGTACATTATTATTAGGTAATTTATTTGACATAAACACTAATATTCATATTAATGGATATCGTGTTGTATATAAACACTGTCTGTATATTAAAACAAACCAAGACTTATAATTATCAAAGCACGGAAATGACACACCACTTACCTTCATATATTTCCAATGCTGCGATGCGTGAAAATAAAGTTATTAATAAGATAGAAATCCTCATAGGACATTAGGAACTAATCTTTCAGCTTCACTTTTCAATACTTATCAAGTCAATGTACTTTACAGACCACCGACGATGGTGCAGTTCAAATATAAATAACACATTTAGATAATAAGTAATCTAAATAGTTGCTCACGTTATTATAGACGATGCAACGTGTAATTACTCTACTCTACAGGGTGAGGTAATTTACTATTTTTATTGGGAATGAACAATAATTTTAGTTTAAAATAAGTTTATTTTGACGTTTCGATTTCCACTTATAAAATCGTTTTCAAAATACAAAAAATACAAAAATACAAATTAAACAACCACTTCATAGATATTCCGTTTCCTTACCTCGGCTAGTGTTTTGACTTCTTTGCGACAAAATAAAAACATTTTAATTTTTTGTAAGATATTAAAAGAAAATGGACCAACGTCGGAAAAAAAGTATTTTAAGACAACTGGTTCTTTCATATATTGTTCCCAATGCTTCCTCGAACACCGTACCGGCCATCTGGCTACTGATACAGGTTGCGTTCCTTACTGAGCAGCACACTTGTACAGGTAAATATACCGAATTTAAAATCATTGTAAGACGAAGAAATTTTTTGTCATTACTTTTTAAACATTATTAGAAATATGAACTATCTTTGCCACACATTTCTGTCGTTTAAAAAGTAATGACAAAAAAATGTTTCGTCTTAAAATAATGTAAATTCAATATACAGGGTGACTGATGAGTGTGATAAAGCTCAGTAGATCCGCTATAATAATAGATAGCAATAAAAGTTAATAACAAAAATTGTAGCCAACTTTAAGCTTTACATTACGAAATTAGTTAGAATGTTACAGGGTGTTCGATAACATAGTGACAGACCAAACGTATGTTCTTTTAAATGGAGAACCCTATATTTTATTTTATATTCGAAATTCTCTTAACTTCCCCATCACAAAAATATAAAGGTTTGTTATGTTATGGGCTTTTACAAAGTTATAACCAATTTTTTATGAAAATCGTAACAGGTTCAGCGCCCTGTATAAATAAAAATAAGCACAACAGCAATGGTTTATTGGTGCTATATTTTTTTGTTGATTGTGAAAATTTTTAAGAATTGTTGATATTGCTAATTTTCCTTATATCGAATACAGGGTGAGTCAAAACGCAAGTACATTCTTTTCTCAGAAAGTTGTAATGGAACACCCTGTATTTTATATCACCATCGAAAAGTATCATTACCGTACTTTAATTTTTGTATAATATTCCCTATGCCTAAATTTGTTAGTTTTCGAGATATTTTCATTTTTCAGAGCAAGTTATTAATTAGGGTGTTCCATTAAAAATTTCTGAGAAAAGAATGTACTTGCGTTTTGACTCACCCTGTATTCGATATAAAGAAAATGAGCAATATCAACCATTTTTATAAATTTTGACAATCAACAAAAAAATATGGTACTATGATAGTCCAGGATTACTAAGGCTATCTTCTCCCGGTAAGGGTGGTTAACCCTTATCCGAGGGGTGGAATGATTAAGAGTCGTTTCACTGTTGAAGTTGTTTTATTATACTCGCATGAGTACAAGCTGGTAGCAACCTACGTAACGTCGTCTCGCGGAGTGTAGATGACACTATCTTTTAATGTGAATAATCTTACATCTAATAAAATAGAATGACGAATGTGGAATGTGTAATGAGGATTCCCTTATTATGTTTTGGTTGTATAAATATATTTAAAAGTGCAAAGTCAGCGTCGACCCTGAAAAGTGTTTATAGTTTATAGTAACGAAAGAAGGTTGGAATTGTTTATGATGACATTTAAATAACCGAAAGAAATTAGCGTAGATAATTAAAGGGTGTTTTTAAAAGATATCTAATGAGTACAGATGAATTCTTGTACAGTACCAATAAACCATTGCTGTTGTGCTTATTTTTATTTATACAGGGAGCTGAACTTATTACGATTTTCGTAGAACATTGGTTATAACTATGTAAATACCCTGTATAACATAACAAACCTTTATATTTTTGTGATGGGGAAGTTAAGAAGATTTCGAATATAAAATAAAATATGGGGTGTTCCATTTAAAAAAACAAAAGTTTGGTCTGCCACTATGTTATCGAACACCCTGTAACATTCTAACTAATTTTGTAATGTGAAGCTCAAAGTTGGCTAAACTTTTTGATTTATTGCTATCTATTACTATAGCGGATCTACTAGGCTTTATCACACTAATCATTCAATTACCCTGATTTTGTACTTACCTGTACAGGTGTGCTGCGCAGTAATGAACGCAACCTGCATCAGCAGCCAGATGACCGGTACGGTGTTCGAGGAAGCATTGGGAACAATATATGAAAGAATCAGCTGTCTTAAAATACTCTCTCGAAAGCGTTGTTAGCTCTTAGACCAAAAGTCTCTACTAAAAAAGGAAGGAGAAAAAGGCAAATATTTTACTTTAGTATCAGTCACCCACCTTAATGTAATACGTCTTAAAACAATTCCTTCACTGAGTAACCTTTGAAATGATTTCAATGTTTGCTCTTTTAGTCCAGTCGACAGAGACCAAAATGCCACCGAACCTCTAAAAACCATACGAGCAAGCTGAATTTTGCTGATAATGTCAATTTTGGGACCTCAAAAAAGATCTGCCACTCTTACCCCCGTGCTTAGAGTCTATACGCCGTAGAAAAAAATGTTACAAACAAGAAATAATGTAGTCGAGATAATTTTGGACAAAAATATTTATTAGCACTTTTTGTGTAGCATGAACCCATGTCTCAGAAATAACGCTTGAAGCTCTGGCGATATTGAATGTCAGTTGTCAGCGAAATAAATTTTTTAAATAAAATTTTTATCTTATCAACTCGACGATCAGAATTCGATATCTTTTGATCAGAGTATTCTATCGACAAAAGTCAAAATGTGTGTTAAAGGTGAAGAGAGCAGCTTTCGTATGCATTTTTTGTATTTTGCTGCAAATCAAGTCCGTTTCTATAAATCTGTTACATAAATAATGGCTATGGAATTTCCATTGTTAGAGCCTAATTTTTAAAACATATAATAAAAAATTTCGATTTGAGTTTTGGCAACAAAACGCTGAATTCAAACTTTCATATTACAAATGACCTCACCTCACATCGCGAAATGCTTCCAGGAAGGAGGCGTTAGGTGGAATTTGTGATTGAAGTTGTGTCATTTCAAAAAAGTATTTGAAATATCGAAAATAAGTTGTTTTAAATGTTTTAGATCGTGTGTAATGTTTACATTACAATGTTTACGTTACCTAATATAAGCTGCTTGTTCTGGAAATCGAAGTAAAAAAGCGAAACTAAACAAAAATATCGAAGAGGACTACAAAAAATCAAGTGGTGGATGCTAAACGATGAGAAAGAAGGTCTATTCAGGGAAAGAATAGTAGAAAAAATATGTTGGAACATGAAAGAAAGCCCTTACACAATTTGGAGAAAAATGGCCAATATTATTAGAGAGACGGCTATTAAAATACTTGGGAGAACGTCAGGAAAGAAGTTTGAGGATAAAGAGACTTGGTGGTGGTCAAATGAAGTACAAGGAAAAATAAAAGAGAAAGGAAAATTATAATATAATTTTATAAAAAGTGGCAAGAAACCAGATCGGACATAGATCTTCAAAACTATATGGTCGCCAAAAAGGAAGCGAAAGTAGCAGTAGCAAAAGCTAAAGCAGAAGCGTATTCAAACCTATACGATAAACTTGATACCAGGGAAGGCAAAGCAAAGATATATAAAATAGCCAAACGGAGAGCAAAGAAAGCAAGAAATTTTAATCAGATTAGATGTATCCGAGATGAAAGTAATAAAATACTAATTCACGAAAAGGATGTCAAAAAGAGATGGAGAAAGTATTTTGACAGTTTATTAAATGAAGAATTTGACAGACAGCCTGTGGAGTTAACGGAGACAGTAACAGCAATGGTTACCAGAATATCAAACGAGAAAGTGGCTCAAGCGCTTCAAAAAATAAAGAAAGGAAAAGCAGTCGGACCAGATGATATTCCTTGGGAAGTATGGAGACCATTGGGAGAGACAGGAATAAGTTGGCTAGCAGGTATATTTAATAGACTTATGGAAGTTGGACAAATGCCAGACGAATGGAGAAGCAGTATATTAGTACCTGTCTACTAAAACAAGGGAGACATACAACAATGTACAAACTACAGGGCTATAAAACTACTTAGCCACACCATGAAAATATTAGAGAGAGTAATTGATAGGCGGATACGTGAAGAAACCGAAATATGCGATAATCAATTTGGCTTTATGCAGGGCAGATCAACAACAGATGCAAAGAGACCAACGCTCAGATGGTATTCATTGATCTTGAGAAAGCATATAATAGAGTTCCGCGAGAGATTTTGTGGTGGGCACTCAATAAGAAACGAATCCGTGACGAATATGTAAAGATTGTGAGAGATATGTATGAGGGAGTAACGACTAGTGTTAGGACAGGTGTGTGAAAGACTGATAAATTTCAGGTGAAAGTAGGATTGCACCAAGGCTCGGTGCTTAGTCCTTATTTATTCTCATTAGTTTTGGACCAGATAACAGCGAAACTACAGGGTAGCATTCCATGGTGCCTAATGTATGCTGATGATGTAGTGTTAAAAGGAAATAGTGAAAGAGACTTAGAACAAAAACTGGAGCAGTGGAGACAAGCTCTGGAGGAAAACGGTTTAAAACTTAGTAGGACAAAAACAGAGTATTTGGAATGTTCATTTAAAGATGGAGTTACTATAAATAAAATGGTATCTTTGGATGGTGAAATAAGTGAAAAGCAATAATTTAAAGTACCTAGGATCGGTATTACAGAGTAATGGAGAAATAGATGGAGATGCATGCAGTAGTATTAGGGCTGGATGGATGAAGTGGAAAGAAGCGGGTGGTGTGTTGTGTGACAGAAAAATTCCAATGAAGCTGAAGGGAAAATTCTATAAAACAGCCATAAGACCGGCTATGAAGCACGAAACTGAACGTTGGGCAGTGAAAAAGAAAGAGGAACAACGAATGCATGTGGCGGAAATGAGAATGCTTAGATGGATTAGTGGAGTGACAAAGAAGGATAAAATTAGAAATGAATATATTAGGGGAAGTCTAGGTGTGGCACCAATTGAAGCCAAAATAAGAGAGCATAGGTTAAGATGGTTTGGTCATGTTCAACGTCGAGACGTTAATCACACAATATGAAGAATAGCTGAAGTGCAGATCCCTGGAAGGAATAGGAGAGGAAGACCAAAGAAGACCTAGGGGGAGACGATAAGGCAGGACATGTTGGTAAAGGGGATTAACATTGATTTGACACAAGATAGAATTGTGTGGAGAAATGCAGTTAGTGAAGCCGACCCCGCATAGGGATAAGGCAAAGAGAATGATGAGATCGTGTGTAATGTGAAAGTTTAAATTCAGCGTTTTTAGGCATAGTTCAAATGCGTCATATTCGTTGCCAAAACTTAAATCGAAATTTTATGTCATAGGTTTTGAAGATTAGGCTCTTCTTCTTCTTATGGTGCCTATCCGTTACGGATGTTGGACACTAACATGGCTATTCTGACTTTGTTGACTGCTGCCCTGAAAAGTCCGGTAGTGGTTAAGTTAAACCATTTTCGCAGGTTATGCAGCCAGGATATTCTTCTTCGTCCTGGACCTCTTTTCCCATGCACTTTACCTTGAAGTATGGTCCGAAGTAGGTCATATCGTTGTTCATTGCGCATTACATGGCCCAGGTATTTCAGTTTGCGACGTTTTATGGTTACGACTAGTTCGCGCTCTTTACCCATTCTATGTAGAACTTCTTCGTTGGTAACTCTGACTATCCAGGAAATCCTCAAAATGCGTCTATAGCACCACATCTCAAATGCTTCGAGTCTCGAGATTAGGCTCTAACAATGGAAATTCTATAGTGAGTGGTCAATGTAAGTGATACATTTTATGGATCTCGCGACATAAGGATTGCAAAATTACAAAAATCGCGATTACAAAAATGAATATTTAGGCTATAAAAACTAACTTTACTTGCGACAAAATTCAAAAAGTTCACACATAAGCAGAACCCTTCTACTTTAAAACGCATTATAATGTTTGTCGATAGGACACTCTGATCAAAAGATATCGTCGAATCTTTACCGTAGAGTTGATATAAACTTTATTTAAAAAATTACAAACATTTTGTTTAAAATAATGATTTCAGATTATACATTTCTCGTTTGGAACACTTTTCCTACGGCGTCCAGATTCTTGGTAAATCGATGTTTTCCGTATACCCCCCTTGCCCCCCCCCACGAAGGGATTTTAGGGTGAACCCGGGGGTAGGAGTGACAAACATAGTTCATCTCATTGGAGTGTCAAAGATTGACTCTCTCAGCAAAATTCAGCTTGATCGTAAGATTCTTAGAGGTTTAGTGGCATTTTCGTCTCTGACATGACAATATAAGACGGCGCGCTGATATCTAAAACTATCTGACGATTGCGACAAGGAAAACTGAGGCTATTAAGTCAGAAGTATCTTTCTAATCGGATAGGTTTGTCAAATCTGCGGCAATGGAAAAGTCACGTGGTCGATAAATCCAACGTGATTGGATAAAGCCCGCAGATTAGAAAGAGACTTCCGACCTAATA
The DNA here is from genome assembly GCF_917563875.1 of Diabrotica virgifera virgifera. Taxonomy (NCBI): domain Eukaryota; kingdom Metazoa; phylum Arthropoda; class Insecta; order Coleoptera; family Chrysomelidae; genus Diabrotica; species Diabrotica virgifera. Next base: position 232,042,572 of record NC_065446.1, on the reverse strand, counting down.
GCCTCAGTTTTCTCTGTCGCAATCGTCAGGACAGTTTTAGATGGTAGCGCGTAGTCTATAAAGTATTATATTATATGTCTAATGTCTATGGTCTCTGATGACTGGAGTATAACCTTTGAAACGATTTCAGTGTTTGATCTTCCTTGGTTTTACGACGTCGTGTGTGTATGCGACGTATTTAAATATCTATTGTCTTCACTACCGTGTGCTCACGCATATACGTAACAATTTACAACCCGTCAAGTGAGACGGGAGTACAATTTAAATAAAAAGCGAGTTCCTTATTGGTTTTCTACTTATAAAGTCGACTTTAGAGCCGACTTGTTATTCTAATTGCAAATCTTATTTGCTGATTTAATTGCCCCAACCTTGTGTTTTATTCTCTTCATGGGAGGAGTACTGTTCGAGGTACGTGTAGTCTGTAAATAACCATTTTGGACAATGAAATGGTGGGAAAGTTAACTCCTTGTTTGTTTCACACAAAAATGTTGTGATATTAGGGCGATAAGAGTTTGGGTCAGATTAAATTTATGAAGCTGTTTTGGTAAATAACGAATTTCATTAAAAATTACTAAACCAGAAAGACAGCCAAATAAAAAAACACTTATACCCCAAGATACGATGCCGAAAAAGCTCTTGAAAACTCGAAACATTACTGGGCGCTATTTTTCACCTGGAATATCTGGGCAAAGTCAATAGAAAAGGCGTACCATATCGTGGTATCGAAATTTTTACTGCGTCATGGTTTATATTAATATTTAAGCAAAAAAAGCGATTTTTTCAACCATCATTTAAAAAAAGTTTGTACGACCCATAAAACTGGAAATATTTTTTTTAATTCACATCGTAATTGTTTATAAACATTGAAAGCTGAAATATGGGCACTTTGTCAATAAAGTTAACTTTTTTATTTAAAATTTAATTAAGTTTAGCATGTGAGTAATTAACATTGTGTAAATTTGTTAAAGTTCGTAAACCAAAATAAAGGTGGCCGATAGATACCGCATTATGGTGGGAATTTCTTTCAAGCTCATTAAAATTGACTTCAAAACGGAGCACACTTGAAAGTGCAATATCTCGTGTTCTAAGTAGCGTGGAGCCTTCTTTTTTATATTGGGTAGCTGTTATAAATAGTAAGTCCTAACATATTTTCAGCCCTTTAAAAATACCACCAATCTCTAAAAATTTACTGAGTCCGTGAGTCCTCACGTGAGTCCTTTCATGATTTGTTCCTTGCTTTAGCAATGCTGTACCTATAACCTTTTAATTTCCTCGGGTGTTTCCTACTCTTCATACAGTTTTGCAGACGATCTTTCCTTAGGCTACTGTGAAGGATTACTTAGGCTATATTAGCATCCAAAAATAAGAGTAATCCATACCGATTTAATTTTTAAAAGTCTTACACAAATATTATTTACATGTATTGTTTACATTACGTAAATGGGTGACATTGGGTTAAATCAGAGACGTTGTCCACCAACTAGTTACTGTCGTATTTAGTGTTCTAAATAAATATATTCTGGTAAATAATGTTTTAACAAATCAACCCCATCATCGGGGGTAACAACGCCCGTACCACCATACTACTATGAAGGTCATAACCAGAAGGTATTCGAAAATTTAATCCAATTAATAGCAAGACTAATTCCATTATTGAAAAAGGATGCATAATAAAATTAATAAATTAGCATAATAAAAAGAAACCATGTAATTTAGCTTAAAATTTCTGAATAGCACAAGGTAACATCTACAATGGCCAGGTCTTGTCAGACATGTAGGTAGTTATAGTTGTCAGACATGTAGGAACCTACATTAACAACAATTACATTTGTATCATTGTAGATAGAACCCCAGTTGTTACATTGCACCGAGACCTTAACTCTGAAGGCTGATATGACCAATACCGAATGTTTTGGACAGGGATGTAGACCGACGAAGCTGTGTTAAACAGAGCAAATGCCATTCGTGAATTATTAAAAACTATTACGATAAGATGCATTTTATTCCAAGGGCATGTTCTTAGACGAGACAGGCACAGAATCGTTCAGATTATCATGGAAGCGGCAGAGTAATAGTAAAGAAGCAGATGTCATAGCTCAAGAAAATTCGCGATTGGACAGGAATACGCCATGCCGAACAACTGTTACAACCGTAAACAACTGACCAATGTAATTGCCAATGTTAAAGGGATCTAACATGGCATCGAAAGATGAAGACAGAAACTAGTTCCTCTCAAGTAACATCGTTTTGTGGGATTGTGTGTATTTATGCAAACTCGATTTGTAAAAAAACATTTTCGGTTAAATTATTACGATTTTTTCACCTGTAGTTTAACATCCTCACATTAACCGTTTTCAATTTCGTCACATCTTCAGCCTTCAGTAATCCAACTTTGGACATAGGCCTCCCTCAATTCAATCCAGTGTTGTCTATTTTGCGCCACCTGTTTCCAGTTGTGTCCTCCAAACTTCTTTATGTTATCGGCCCATCTCATTTGTAGCCTTCCTCTACTTCTTCTTCCTAACCACGGTCTTCATTGTTATATTTCGTGATTCCATCTTTTATCCTTCAGTCGGGCATTGTGTCCTGCGAAGCTCCATTTTAATTTGGCAGCATGTTCTCTTGCGTCTTTTACTTTGGTTTTGCTTCTAATCCATGTATTTGTTTTTTTGTCTATGAGCCTCACCCCGAGCATTGATCTTTCCATCGCTCTCTGTACCTTTACTATTTTATCCATATTCGCCTTGGTGAGTGTCCACGTCTGTGAACCATACGTAACTATAGGGAGGATACACTGATCGTAAACTCTGGTTCTCAAATATTGTTCTATTTTAGTGTTTTTCAAGATCCAACTCAGTTTTCCAAATCCTGCCCACGCTAACCTTATTCTTCTAGTAATTTCGGCAGTTTGATTTTCTTTGTTAACTTTCATTATCTGTCCCAGGTAGATGTATTCGCTTACTGTTTCTAAATCTATGTCATTCAACGTTATTTTTGTAATGTTCGGTGTATTCGTCATTACTTTTGTTTTTTCCAAGTTCATCTTAAGACCTACTTTTTCCGAAGTTTGAAATAGTTGCGTCATCATGGTCTGTAATTCTTCGAAACTTGTCGCGAATATTACAATGTCGTCAGCATATCTCAAATGACTCAGTTTTCTTCCATTGACATTTTTATTCCTTTATCTACCCAGTTAATGTCTTTGAACAGGTCTTCAAGTCCCAGTGTGATCAGCTTTGGTGAAATAACGTCTCCCTGGCGAACTCCTCTGTTGATTGGTATAGCTTTGGTTTTCGTCACATCACTATTAAGTAATCCACGAAACTTCTACACCTTACTGCTTTTTGCAGTTACTGCTGTTTTGCGGCTCCTTAGCTATACATGTAATCGAAAACATAACGAAGCATGAAGAAGACATAAACTTATACAACAAATCTCAAGTAATAAATATAAAAAAGGTATTTATTTCCAAAGAGGTATTTATAAAAGACCGACTTGTCATAAGAATTACCTTGGTGTGGATACAAGAACATAATTGGTGTGGATCTTAGCAGCTAACGCAATGTTTCGTAACCATTAAAAATATAATATATTGCTCATCGTAATAAAATGTACAGAACAAATCGTTGTTTTTTGTTGTAGCGGTAACACCTTTAAGAGATATCGTTATTATTGAAAACCCGTAGGTATTTGCGGTTTCTTCCTCTCGTAATTTTGCACCTAGGTGTGAATAACATCTGTATGGGTAACATAATGTTTGCTTTATTGACAAATCATAATATTTTGAGTTATTACATCATTAAAACTACTGTTTCTATAGTAAAAATTTAATAGTCAACTGAGGAATGTCATGGATTAGAATGTTTACAAGAAATATTGACACCATTCAGAAATATCGATGTCCTTACGAACAGTGCTCTTCAGATAAAAATATCGACCGTAAATAACTTTTGAACCACTGATTTTTAAGAAAAGCGCAAAAATACGTCAAATAATAATTGAAGGGCCATATTATGCCATATTTAAGCTTGCCGGGAAAGGCACCCTCTCACCCCCGTACCATCCCTTATTTTTTTACATTACTATCACATCTTTTTATTTGATATTTGGATTCTCTTCGTTGCTTGAGTGATGCATATTAGTTTAGGAGAAAAATAAATACAAAAGCAAGATAACTGGATTGAAGAAAAAATATTTTTTTAACAATTTTATTACAAACATTTAGAATGAACATTTCACTACCTAAAATTTTTACAATAAAATTGTTCAAAATAACTGCCATTCACCTCAATACAATAGTATTATAATAAACGGCAGAAATTTTGAACAATATATTATTAGATGAAGTAGTTTTCAATCCTAATAGCAAAATTAATAATATTGAAAATATTAAAAATATTACTAAAAGATTTTCAAATTGAAAACTTATTGGTACATTTCCCTGGTGACACCTCCAAGGCTTCTACAATTTGCAAGCCAAATGGATGCTGCAGTGAAGACAAAGGGAAGGAATTCTACACTATGCAATTCACATCCCCCGTCTGCAGCTTGGTAAAGTTCCAACGGAAAATGCACCTGGTTACCCTACGGAGTAATACGACTATAAAATAAAAATGTATACCATTTTTATTCAGTTACAATGCGAAGGCAAAACAATCTTACTTTTCAATTAGAATACGGAGCGCAGTCCAAGGAAACAGGGAACTGATTTCTGAGACAATCAAAACCTAGTCCGCAGGCTCAAACGAACCAAACAAACCTTTCGAAATAAATAAATATAAATGTATAAATGTCAGTTTAAATTCGAGCAGTGAACCTAGCCACAACACAGTGGAGTGTGAAATGATAATTTTCCAGGAATTATGAACTGTTAACCTAACTTGCCGTTCCTTAAAGGAAATTCAAATAAACCAAGTCGTTAAATTTTGTACAAAAAAGGAATACAAGTAAACTGCCATCTGCACCGATTTATTTCAACCATCATCTTATTTCCGTTAAATGTTATCTTTGTAATTAAAATGTTTATGATTGCATCTCCGCGGCTGTATAAACGTCTGACACATTTCCAAACATTTTTTCTTAAACTGCAAATTTTCTATAAATAATCAAAATGTTAAACGGTTGTTAACAACATGATATTCAGATCAAAACATAAGCTTAAAGGAAACCTCCAGACCAAAAAAACTCTAAATGCATTTGGTATCTCGGTTCACAAAGGTCAATTAAGAGAAGCTAAAGGAAATCGCCAGACAAATACTCATTGTATACGAGGGAAATCACAGATAGGCCAGGGTAATAAAGATTTTCTCGGGACACTCAAAGATCCAGGTAGCTGACTACTTTTTTAGTTATTATAGACCTATAATAGAAAGAAAACCTACGTGTTTCCTACTTAAAGTTCACGTCCGTTTTTAATTATTAACAATTAAGTGCAAACATCGCGATTTTTTCGATTTTTTGCACCCCATTCAAAAGCTAAATAGTTGACATAAAATTACAAAATTCAATTTTTTAGAACATTGAAAAACCTTCAAAATGTCTATTTTTTTAAATTAAAAAGTTAATTTGTTGCTACGCAAACTACAAAATAAGTGAAAATCGTTATTTATTAATAACTTTTATTAAAACAACCTTAAAACTTTAGTGTTTCAACCAAAGTTGGGTATTGGGGTTCTTAACAAACCCTCAAAATTTGAGACCTATCCATTAATTAGTTTAAGAGTTATCCTAATTGTTTATCCCAGAGACCTTTATTTTGCAATAACATAAGACAGAAAATAATGAAGATAGGGCAATTCTGAGTAGCCAAATGAAAGTAGAAGAGTGATAGTATCAAACTGTTTAAAAAATATATAAAAAAAATTAATTAATATAGTCAAAAATACTAATGCCAAATTTTTGAAATTTTGTAGTTTATAAACATTTAGAATTATTTTAAAAATGTTATCCGCAGAAACAATATTTTTTATATATTCGAAGAGTTAGTATTTTAACACGAATTTTCAAATCAAAAAATTTAGCCTGGGTTCATTTGGGACAAAGTTAGCCATGTGTTTTTTTAATTCACAGCTAATTTGTTTATAATAATTGATGAATCTTATTAATGCCATTTTAAAGAATGGGATTTGTATTTTTTTTTTTAGAAAATTTGCACAAACATTTTACCTTCACAGCACTCTCTACGATTTTTCAAAAATGTAGTTCAAACGATTACTAGGGAAAACCTACAAATCCACCGAATTAAAATGCCGAAAAAGCAATTTCAAATTAATACAATTTTCTGTATCTCTGGATCAATTTACAAATATGCAATTTGTTTATAAATTTATTAATTAATAAACAGTCTAATTTGTTTAAACAATTCATGAAAAATATATTTTTTACAAAAATCTATTTTTTTAATCGTAGTATCATTAACGATCATATAAAAAGTTAAAGTACACTTTAATAAATAAATTATTTTTATTAGATAATTATTTATTGAAGATAATTTATTTATTAAAGTATACCTTAACTTTTTCTATGATTAATAATGATAGTATGATTAAAACCATGGATTTTTGGGAAAAAATTATTTTTTCAAAAATTGTTTAAACAAATTAGACTGTTTATTAATTAATAAATGTTTAGACAAATTACATATTTGTAATGTACAGAAAAATTACATACTAATTAAAAAAAGAACGGTAAAAATATATTCAGTAGATCCCGAGATATAGAAAATTATAGTAGTTTTAAGTTGCTTTTTTTAGTTTTTGAACTCGTGCATTTGTCGGCTCCCATCTCCCCCTTCACTTACCACGACTAGTCACCAGTTAAACTACATTTTTAAAAAATCGTGTAAAATACCAGCTTTTACAATATGTAAAAGGATTTTTTCTACGGACAATAGGGCTTTTCATCGATTGTCATTTGTTTCGAGCTTCTGTCAAGTGTCACATAATATTAATATATCTACGTCATACGTCTTTGGTTTGTATCATTGGTATATACCAATAACGTATGACGTAGATATATTAATATTATGTGACACATGACAGAAGCTCGAAACAAATGACTGTGAATGAAAAGCCCTATATTTTTAAAGTTATTCTAAATGTTTATAAACTACAAAATTTCAACAATTTGGCATTAGGATTTTTGAGTGTATTAATAAATTTTTTTATCTTTCTTTAAAACAGTATGATACTATCACTCTTCTACTTTCATTTGGCATACTAAGAATTGCCCTATCTTCATTATTTTCTGTCTTATGTTATTGCAAAATAAAGGTCTCTGGGATAAACAATTAGAATAACTCTTAAACTAATTAATGGATCGGTCTCAAATTTTGAGGGTTTATTAAGTACCCCAATATCCAACTTTGGATGAAACACTAAAGTTTTAAGGTTGTTTTAGTAAAAGTTATTAACAAATAACGATTTTCACTTATTATGCAGTGTGCGTAGCAACAAATTAGTTTTTAACTTTAAAAAATCGACATTTTAAAGATTTTTCAATGTTCTAAAAAATTAAATTTTGTAATTTTATGTCAACTATTTAGCTTTTGAATGGGGTGCAAAAAATCGAAAAAATCGCGATTTTTGCTCTAAATTGTTAATAATTAAAAAACGGACGCGAACTCTAGGCAGGAAATAGGTAGGTTTTCTTCCTATAAGGTCTACAATAACTAAAAAGTAGTCAGCTACCTGGATTTTTGAGTGTCCCGAACATGGTCTATTTCTAGCCTATTCCCCTAGAGTAAGAATGTATTTCACCTATGCGTGAATTGCAAGAAATGTTAAAAAGTAACAATACTAAAATCACAATAAAGATGCACTCGAAGTAAGCAAACCAGACACGTTGAATGTTAGGAGAAGCACGCCCAAATCATGATTTACAACGTATATGCATTGTAAATCCCAAGTCATGATTTACAAAGTTAAATACATTGTAAATCCTGATTCGGGAGTGCTCCTTGTAACATTCAAGGTGTCTTGGTTGTTTATTTCTAGTGCATCTTTAGTGTGATTTTAGTATAATGTTGTCAGTATTAATATGATGAAGCCTAAGATAAAGAGGAGGCATGTGTCCAGGGGTGGATGCAGAATGAAGAAGAAGCAGAAGAACGTTTAAGTTTAATGTTTATATGTGCTACAGAGCTTAATATTGTTCTGCAGCTGAAACTTCGAGTTTATAGACATTTTTATTAAACTACAGAGTTTAACATTTTCGTTAACGTTCGTCAGCCGTCAACAGTGGTGACTTCTATCAGTACATTTGGAAAAATAAATTAAAGAGGCTATTGTTGTGTCGAAGCATGGACATTAAAAATATCCGCCATTAATCGTTTGGAGGCCCTTGAAATGTGGTTGCACAGACGTACACTAAAAATACCATGGACGGCTGTGCTGACAAATGTGGTTCTTAAGGGAGCAAATGCTGCTCGCTAGCTGCTTGGTAACGTCAAATGTAGAAATATGGCCTATTTTGGACACGTAGTAAGGGGAGACCGATATTATATTCTTCACCTTATTATGATGGGTAAAATCGAAGGACACAGAGCAACTGGTAGAAAACAGGCCTCTTGGTTAAAGAATATCAGGGAGTGGACAGGAATAAAGCAAGCAGAGCAACTATTTAGATTAGCTCGAGACAGAGACAGTTTCGTCATGTTAATCGCCAACGCAACGGGGACTTGATAGGGCACGTTAAGAAGAAGATTGTTGTGTCAAAATGTCATTTAAAAGGCCCCTCACTTTACCTTTTCGTGTTGGACCACGTCCAACACTTCCTGCTGGTTAAGCCATAAGTTTGGGCAATGTTCTATGTTCTGTATGGCGCCATATTCACATTTGTTATGTGTTTCGTGTCAAAGGCCACACTTTATTTGATTTGGTTTTTACTGGATGCAAAGAGATCGAAGACCTCCAAAAAAGATACGACCTATTTTTTAATCTTCATAAAAAAAGTCAAAGAAATGGCTGGACTAAGAAAACAAAATCTCACTGGTGCACTTCTGGATAGACGCGGGGTTTGCTATAATAGAGACCGATGAAAAACTACAACGTTGGGCAGAATACATAGACGAACTGTTCGATGATGAAAGAGGGGACCTGGAACACATAGAAACAGTGCTCTATTCAAAACAGTTTACTCATCAGCTATAATTATTTAATTTAATATTCAAAATGATGTCCATATTTTTGAATAACAATGAGAATCTCACACCAGAGTAAATTCAGAGCAGTGGTGATACTTCACCGAATCAGTGAATAGTTGTTCTAAGTATGCCAAATTAATTAATAATCGTGTTTTCTCAAGAGTTTTCCATGAGTGGATATTATGATAGGTTTTGTTAAATGATGTGTCCTAATATTTTTCTAATTTCTTATCCTTTTTACGTCTGTGTAAGTTTGTGTATTAAGCTGAGAACCCTCGTATCTTAGTTCACAAAGGTCAATCATAATTAATTAAACCCAACTGTAGATGTTGTTATTTGAAAAACAACGACACGCTCCATTTATACTTGTTTTGATCGAGATACTTAATCAAATTTGGAGGAACAATTTGTCCTAATTGTTTCTTTTGATTGGAGAATGTACCTATATTATATCTAAGATGAGTCATGAATTAATTGGTTTCTGCTGTACATCGGGAATCTATATATTTTTTATAATAACTGATATCAAAATTGCTAAACAAATTTCTTTCAAGTGGTGTTAAGTAATCTAATTCTTGAGAAAAACAGGTATGATAAAGTATAAAATCTAAAATTTTGTTATTCCTAACCAAATTCAAGAGTGAAATAACAATGTATTATAAGCGAGTAGTTTGTTATGTACCAGAAATATCCTAATGAAACTATGGAACTCTATAAAGAATCGCCAATATCAAGAATCCTTGAATGTAAGTTTCTGAGGGCAGTAAGAAATGAAGGCAAATTAGGACTTTAAATATGCCATAATTAAAAAGGATATTTACAACATTCCTTTCATATTTCACGCACGATACGATAATTTATTCGAAACGACATTTAATCGAATCGCGACAGCCCGTTCAGTGTAATGTTGCACACTACATCCATCCGCACTACATAACCAGCTCATCGAAGTCTCTAGAGCCTAACGAGTAAGGTATTTCTTTGAATAGATGGCGAATATCTCAAGATCTTTGTTAGAATTTTTCTCTCAAAAACTTACCGTTCTTTTTAAATTTTCTGTTACTTATTTTATTCTTCACCATGTGCCATCTTTTCTAAGAAGGTTGGCAACCATCATGGCAATTTGCACTTTAGATACCGCTGCTCTAAAAAGATCTGCAGAAGTGCAGTTAAATCAAGCTCTCAAATTGTTTAACCAGGAGATGCGTCTTTTTCCACGACTCCTTCTACCCTGTATTATTAATTGTATTTCTTCCTTGTATTATTAATTGCAACAAGCTATAACGTTCGCCCCTCATGACATGTCCCATATATTACAGATTTCTAACTAATTGTATTAAAAACCTCTTTATCTTTTTCCATTCTTCTCAACACCTCGACATTTGTGACTCTATCCACCAAACTTATTCTTAATATTCTTCTGTAGGCCCATAACTCAAAGGCTTCTAATCTGTCCTAAACATCTTTCTTTAACATCCAAGCCTCCAACTCATAAAATAATACGGAAGACACGTAGAATTTCAGAAGCCTTATATTTAGTGTCTTTAGTCTCAGCATCCGTTATGGCTTGCAAATTTTAGAAACCTCGGAGGTGTAACCAGAGAAGGTTCCCATTGTTTTCAGTCTGGTTGGATGTAGAGTCATATTTTTAGTATTATTTTATGTGCTATTAGATTGAAAACTTAGTCTTTTGCTAGCAGTTGCCTCTAGGGCATTCCTTCCATTTCGTTCGTTGCAATCCGTGACTGCACGTTGGGGTTTGTCCTAGTTGGGTCAGAGAGAGCAGCATATGTGCCTCCTGATGAGAGACTAATAAGTTTCGAAACCGGTAGAGGTGCTTGCTGCACTCTCTGATTGAACTAGAATATAATGCTAATGCGACTAGAATATAATCGTGTTGCAACGAAATTGAAAATGGTTATTCATTTTTGGTCTTATATTTAAAGAAATTCTAATATCTTTTCTAGCAGAATATTTTTTTCAGTTTGTTGAAAGCATTTCTTGCCTGTCCTATTCTTGCTTTAATCTCCTCTGTGTACTCATTATTTTCATTAATTATTGTACCCCGAGAATTATATTTTTCAACTTTTTTAATTCGTTCTCTATGTATTGTTATGCTTTCTTGGCGCTGTGGGCTTTTGTAATTATGTACCATATTGTGTTTTTAAAATTGGGCCTACTGATTTTTACTGATCTTATTTCTCTTTCTTCATAAATGTTGCAAATATAAATGAAATATAGCTGACATTATAAGTCCGAAACCGGCCGTCCAGTTATAATGTGCATTTGCACATTTGTAACGGGTGCAAAAATCATTACCGTTTTCAAATCCCTAATACTATCGTTTCACCCTGTATCTAAATCCGTTTCAGAGATTGTATTGAGTTGTTGCGTGGAAATGTTTGATTCTTTTTCGTTTCTCATAATATTAGATCGATCTTACGTTCTCAGGGTTTTGACGTGGATATCATATCTCTTTTATCTGAGTTTGACTTTGTACCGTCAAAGAAATTACAGTCCTATATTCTTCTATAAGTGGTTTCTGGCGACCGAAATATGATGTTTTGGAGCTGGTTTGTTTACATAGCGCATACCGTTGTAGACATAAGAGCTCCAAAGTTCGATCAACAACAAGTGTCCTTTTCGTTGATTTGTCATTTTTCGTGGGAATCAGGAGAGCCTTCGCTGGTGTGGCTCTATGATTTGGATTCGTCAAAAGAAGATTTGCGAGTTTAATGGGCTGTGACTTTGTAACACATTATTGGTAGAAGAAATATTTGGTTTCTTTTAATTGGATAACTATCTGGTGATTGCCAGAATGGGAGGTAATTTCTTTGTCTCAGAAAGAATCTTGTCTTGAATTGAGACGGGAGAAAAAGTCAGTTACGTTTGAGCCGTCAAGTAGTTACGTTGGAGCTGTAAAGAAGTCAAGTTTGAGTTAGCCTCGGAGGTCTGCAGGGTTGCAGTACCTGAATAGTTGAATTTCCATTTTAAGTTTCTGTAAGGTGTAGTTATTGTGCAATTTTATTGCAGAAGTCTTTGTGTTGGAGCTAAAGTGTTCCACTATGGTCTAAGCAAGTTAGATCATCGCGTTTTCGCTGTTTCTAGGCGAACGCGACTACTTATACCAATGCGGTATATAATATTTTCGGATGCAGACAGGAGTTAAAAGTTTTTTGTGTTAGCAGTTTCTGACATCATAGTTAAAGCATGGAGTTGCTTATATATTTTTTTGTTCCCGTTTAATATACTAAAGGACTAACGAGTTCTTCAATATTTTTGTTCGAGTAGTGCCGATTTGTTTAAAGAAGTAAATGCTGAATTTTTCTATAAACTGTGGAAACAACCATTCATTGATGTACTTTTAATGTATCTATTCCTTTGTTAAGTGACATTTAGTGAAGTGAACTGTGCCTTGGACTTAAAACCAACCAAGAGAAGATACAGGACTAGTAAAAGGTATTTTTTTGTAAACTTTTTTCATTTTCTTTTTGGTAAACATGATCTCTTTATGTAAGAACGCAAAAGATCACAGATCTTTTTAATTTTCTTTTATTTTGTTTCAATAAAAAAGTTTGGTTCATTGCAAAATATTATTTATTATTGTCTTTTCCTTTTCTCTTGTTTCGTAAGTACCTACAACAAAGATTTAGTTGAGTAAAGACATAGATAAGGTAAGTCACGCCATAAGTATTCTATATATTTTGTATTGACTAGGTTTTTGTTTAATTTTTGATTTAGCTATCTTTTCTTTTACGTTTCTATTTTTGTATATTTATGGTTCCCACTAATATATATTCCCAATATTTTATTTCTTTTTATTTGATATTCTTATTTGATTTTTCTATTTTTTTATTTCTAAGCTAGTAAGATAATATAAATAACATCCCGTTAAGAACCATCCCATATCTCTTCCGTTACTGGGCAACCGAGGACATGTTCTTCAAATTGTGAAACACGTTTACATCCCCTTATATGACATATCAACAGCTTGTCAAATTTTATTTTCCATTATTCCTACAGGGTGAACTTCGTCGTTACATATATTTTTGTCGCGGCAACGTATTAATAGTGTTATACAAATAGCGCCCATTCGTGGGACTGCTATACATTTGCAAACAATTCATCATTATTTGTTGTATAGTTTTTGTTACCAACATATCTTTGGTACGTTGCGTTATTTCTTTCAACTAAATACAAAAGGCACATAAGAAGAACCCCTAGTATACTCTAAATATATTAATTCACCCCTTAGATATTACGTGTACCTGTCTACCTTGAACAGTGACCCTTAGCTGGTTCAGAGTGCATCTGCTTAAAAAATCAATAAAGCTCGCATGTAGAAAGCTCCTAAGATCCAGCTTATCAGGTTTTAAAGTCTAACTCAAAGCCCTTCATATCCGCTACACGTGAAATTTGACAATGGGAGAGCAATAGTGGGTGAAATGAGCTAATTAGGAGTTTAGAGATCGCGTTTTAACTGTTTAATGGTTGGATAAATCTGGAAATTAAAGCTTTCGATTTGGATTATATAATTTGGTGCGTATTGAACAGGAAACATAAATATTTATGTTAATTTTAGTGTTTTGAAACGAATAGATCATTCAGAAATTGACTTTTATTATTGTTTATTATTTTTTTAAACATGTCATATGTATGTCTTTATATACTTAGTGATGTAACGAATATTCGTATTCGCATTCGCGAATATTCGCATGTTTTTGCATATTCGCATTCGCATCCGCATTCGCGAAATTTGTGCGAATGTATTGCGAATATGAAAACCAGAAAAAAATAATTTTAAGATAATATTAAGTTAATAAAATCAAAATCTATTCACTTCTCATCTTTTTTTATTAAGAAAAGGTAACTTAACCTCAAACATGCAGCTACTCTCAAATGGAAATATGCAGGACACAACAACAGACAAAGAGACAAAAGATGGAATGAAGCGATAACTCACTGGAGACCTTGGGACTACAAAAAAGGAAGAGGCAGACCACAGACGAGATGGTCGAATGACCTAAAGAGATACGCAGGGACCAGATCGATAGCATTAGCACTGAACCGAGAAGAGTGGAAAAATTAGGGGGAGGCCTACGTTCAACTTTGGACAAATGAAGGGCAATAGATAGATCTTAACCTTGTATAATCACATTATCAGCCTTCACTTTTTTTATTATTTGGTATTATGTAATAAAGCTTAAGATTCAGATTGATTTACACTAAATATCAATTAACTTAAAAATTTAGGAAACATTACAAAAATAGAAACAAATTAAAAAAAAACTGGACATTCGCATTCGCATCCGCATTCGCGAATGTCAGTAGCAGATATTCGTATTCGCATTCGTATTCGCGAATGTTAAAAAAATGACATTCGTTGCATCACTATATATGCACACACCCAAACTTATATGGAATGTATTTCAAAACAATATTTATTTGTTATGAAAAAACTTACTATTGTTGCGAAGAATAAAGGTTTTTATTGAAAATAAACAAATTGATAAGACAATCAGATAGTACAGCTCGGTACGGTATAGGTTATTTGCTGAGTTGCAATTTCAACGAAAATAAATAAACTAACTTTGGCGTCCAAAAACGAAAATATGCCTCACACGGAGAGAGTCTTGTGGATCAAGTAATGTTCTCAGAGGGGCATAGCTGCAGAGCTAGGTGTAACACAGGGCGTTCTGTCTAAAACCTATGCTAGGTAACAGGAACTAGGAAAGCTCAAAAATAAAGAAGGGAAAGTGGCCAAAAAGTAATAAAGGCTCGCCACGATCGTTTAATTGTCCAATCAGCTGGAAGACACCCAACCATTTCTCACCAGCAACTCCAAAGGTGTAACTGTGTAACGTTTACGTTTTCCCAGTGTAGATTTTGGTCTAGTCCCCTTCATTTCACGCTTTTATCTTAACTGATTAGATCTTAGAGTCCCCATCGGCGTGTTTTTCTTAGAAACACATATGTGCTATCGATAGAGTCGAATGTTAGACTTTAATAGCTTTCTGGTGAATGATATGGGCCTTGCATCCCATAACTCATTTTAAGTATTAGGCTTGCTAAGCCCTTTATGGGTGTTAATAAGGCCCTTTTTTGCATTTCTGTGGCGACCGTTGGCAAGTCGCGTACCCCAAGCCGTCAGTCTTATTTAAGCAGAAATCTGAGATATCTTGGCATTCGTGAGTTAAACTTTGTGGCAGTAAGTTAAGCCGTGTCAGTCATGTAGTGGACGTTAGTTGTTTTGTGATGGACCAGCCTAGAATTTTCTTCTGGTAAGTCTTTACAAAACCCTTTTCCTTATGGAACACTCGCTGTGAATACTTAATATTGTTCACAGGGCTGGTCCCTGGCCCAAGTCCCAGTTACCACCTATCGCTAGCACCTGAATCCACATTACACTGTGGCCAAAGCTATTCTTTGTCGTTCCTTTTATTTCGACTTCGCCGCTGGGTAAATGACCTGGCCTAGATAAAGAATGCCTCTTAGGGCATCCTCTACATCTGTTTCAAGTAAGTTACGCATCCTTTATTAGAAGTATTGAGATGTCTTCTCGCGTGTCCAGAACAAGAAACTTATGTTTGTGTTTCTTCCGTGGGATAAGTTCATTGACTTACAGCTTTAGCCCATTTTTAGTGTTAATAGTGACATTTACATATATGCCGGTCACTTGTTTTTTATTTTTAATATTTAAATAAAAGACATTTTCACCATGTAAATTTTTTTGAGTATCTTTAGAGTATTATTATTGAGTATTATTAGATTATATATATATATATATATATATATATATATATATATATATATATATATATATATATATATATATATAAACAAAGATCTCTTTCTTTTTTGTTGTAAGTGAACGGTAAGAATAAGTTTTATTTAGAGTATCGATTTTTTATTTTTTTGAGTAACTTCAGTTTATTTTTTTTTTTGAGTTAATAAGAGTTATATTCGTTCACTTACATTATAGGTACATCTCGTATTTTGTTAGTTTTGCGGTGTTGGTGAATACACCAACGTATATGCAATTTGTTAACCATTTTTAAATAATTATTGAGTAATTTTTGTTTTTGTGGTTGACGTTTTTACGTTTTATTTGCATATATATTATGTGAGCATTAAGAGATTTCATTGAGTATTTTAATAAATGTTTTGTTAAAGTGTACGATGTCGTTTTTTATTTATTATTTACAGCTCAAGATTAAGAACAATGTTGTTTTGTCGTAGTAGAGTTACTAATTTCAATGTTGTGTTATGTTTTGTTAATTATTGTTCCTTTGAGTATTTGTTGGTCAAAATACCAGGCGCCCAATATTTTCGTTTGAGTATTAAGTATTTCCGTTTCCTTAGAGTCCAAGTGTCAAACCATCAGTTAATGTTATCTATTTACCTTTTGTCTATCTTCGTTTCATTAGCTCTATTCGCATACCATTGTTTATTCATTTAACACCTTTCATTGTAACAGAAGCCCAACACAAAGAACCATGCCCACATCTCTTCCGACTGAGCAACGTGGCCATTGTTTCGTCAATGTAGGCGATTGGACCTTTCTATCTTCGGTCATTACTTTATTCCATCTAAGGATAATATCGTCCTGATCCTTCTGGTTCAGCCTTCATGACCTCTTGTCCATCTGATCGTTATAACTGTTTCAGTTGAAACAATAAGAAGAAGAGTTCGTGCCAAGAAATATACAGCAGGAGACAGTTATGGGTTCCCGAGTTATCCAGGCAGCACAAGATTGATCGCCTAAATTGGTGTCTTCACCACCAAAACTGGAACATTGGGAATTGAAAAAATGTTCTATTTTCAGAAAAAGTCAGGATTTGTGTAAAATCGGATGACCCCGAAATCGTGTACTTAGAGGTCGAGGAAGACAAGCAAGAACGAAAACTATCAGATCTGTTCACAAATATAAAAATGGAAGTGTAATGTTCTGGAGAGGAATAAAACTCCTTGAATTTTCATCCAATCAACGTTAACTACTCACAGATATGTTGATAACCTGTAGTTAGGCTCTGAAGAGGTGCAACAGGAGAAAATTTAATTTTCATGCATGATAATAGACTTCCACATACCATTAGAGTGACTGGAGACATCATTGAAGCGGAAGGTATCCCTTGTTTGGAGTGGCCTGATTATTCACCCGAGCTTAATCCTATAGAGCATTTGTGGGATATGCTTAAAAGAAAAATTAGAGCTCGCCGGGAAAATCCACAAAACACCGCCCGGCTAGTACAAGCTGTTCTTGAAGAATGGAGCAACCTACGTCAACAAAATGTTGATAATTTGATTAGCAGCGTGCCCACGCAATCTGAAGCTTGCATAAGGATTAGAGATGATAACAATGACTACCACAAAACAAAAAAAAAATAATAAAAATAATTTAAACATTATTTGTTTTACATTGAAATTTTTAATGCTATTGACTTTAAAACAGCGGTGCTCACAGAGACGATCGCGATCGACCTGTCGATCGATAAAAGTTTTTGAAGTCGATCGCGGAGCTGCAAGCAGTTCATAGCGAGTTTGAAAAACGCTTCGCTGGTTACAAAAACTGACAGATATTGCAACATTCTTGTCTAATCCATTTTCTTGTGAATACGTGAAACAATTTGTCATTGAAATATCCATTACTTTCAATACGGAGATCATTTCCGTACAAAATAAGGTACTGAAAATAATTTCGGATATACACCTTAAGTTCAGAGCAACCGATACATTTTGATCTTTCATATCGTCTGACAAATATCCGTCTTTGAGGCAAGTATCTCTGCACCTCACAGCATTCTTTACATTTAGTACATCCAACGTACTTGTATGAGTCTCCATTTTCCCAAATGTAGGTAGTGAAATTAAAGTATCTTAATCGGCTAACTGACGAACATCTCTCATCATGCTTGCGTTTGGCTCTCGGTAATTACATTATCTTATCGACTTGTGGACGATATGCTGTGCCATGCGTCATGCAACATTCAAATAAAATTAAGATGAAAAACATAACTTTAATTTCAACTCTCTGTAGTTACAACTTTTTATCATATAGAAATGTGAAATGAAGTATTTTCTTTTCAAAATTGTTTTTTTTTATTAGCAGTCGATCGCTGGACGCTTGCAGTTTATGTGGTAGATACCACGCAGTATAAGTCTGAGCACCACTGATTTAAAACAACTAGTTACAATTTGTTAAGTTTTGATGTGTGTACATATAATGTTACATACTTAATGTAGAATTGTGAATTCTGTCTTGTTTTTAATTTAGTAGTAAAATGTGAATTAGTTTTGAACTAATCTTGACAATAACGGGCCAAATTAATGGACATTACCTTACCTACTTATCTTACTCAAGAGATGGAGCTCTACGAATGATCAAAGCGATCGAAAATTTCTACCAAAATAATACAATAAAAGTAAAAGTTGTAGAAGAACTAACTGGCCTAATTGAAGCCGACAATGGAATAAGACAGGGGATTCCCTGAGTCTTTTCTTCTTCAACCTAATCATGGGTGAAATATTAAACACAGTAAAAACGAAAAGAGGATAACCTACCCCAATGTGAGAAAAACAACTTAAAATAATCTGCTATGCAGACGATGCATTACTAAGTTGTCAAAGTAAAGATGATTTACAACGGATGCTGTACCAATTTAATATTACCGCCAGAAAATTTAACATTTTAATTTACCCAAAAAAGGACAAATACATTGTTATAACAGCAAATGTACTAAGATATAAATTAGAGTTGGAGGCCAGAGGGTCATGTAATAGAACAAGTGATGAAGTTTAAATATTTAGGCATCAAATTATCTAGCTACGGAAAGCTGGAAACAGAAGTGGAAGATCAAGTGAATAAAGCAAACAGAACCGCAGTTTGACTGAATGACACAATATGGAGAAATAAATATATCGGAAAAGAAATGAAAGGCAGAATCAGACCAATAATGACATACGCGGCGGAAACACGACCTGATGCAGACCAGACAAAAAGAATGCGTATTATTGTATAATAATTAATGTTATTATTGTCAAAAAAGTGAAGTAGAAGTTTTACTAACTAAGGAAGCAAATATAGAAAGCTGCATAAATATAACTAATACTAATTAGTGTGCATATTTTATCTTATTAACAATAATCGTATTTGATCAAATTATAATATTTAAACATCCGCACACAAATTTAATTCGAGACTATCAAGCAGTTTGCAAAATTGGTTCATTAGAGGTTATTACCATGGCCTACTGATACTGATCAGACTACGTTTGTAACAATAACCAGTCTGACTAAAAAAATTGAATGAGTTATAAGAGGATGTGAGAATTCTTGTGAGAGAGCGTCTAAACAACTGATAGGCGCTTGTTAGTTCTTTACGATGCTAAAATTTGTTACGGTAAATTCAAATAGAATATCATTATGCTAAACATAATAAATCTCTCGATTTAATGGTATACTAAATGTATAAAAATGATGTACTGTTCTTCAAAATATCTAAAAATTATTTACCAATGGGTATGAAATGAATTCAATAACCCAGCAGGTATATTTTTTCATCCTTCTTCATTTTAAACACGGCAAAAATATAACAATAAGCAAATGGTTTGAGTACAATTTGGCATTTCAAACAATCTAGTGACACATGAAAATTGGTTAGCAACACATGAAAATTTAGTTTCTAAGTCGCACTACTTTAGTTTCTAGGTCTGAATGTAAGTATATGAGCCAGTTTTTATGGATGAGTCTATTAACGTTTGCTATAGTTTACATAATAGTTTTTATTTTTCATAACACAGTTTATGTGAAGGTGCGAAGACGAGATTTGCAGACGTATGACAATGGTTAGATCGGCCGGCAACAGTCAAACTCACAATATGGAAGGAAAGAATGGGCCTTATTCTAGCATTAATATTTCTTATCGTCATGTACGCTTCAGAAACATGGACCATAAACAAAGAAAAAAAAATGACATTTGAAATGTTTCGCATACCATGGATCGTACATCGCAAAAATAATTCAATACTAAAAGAACTTAGCATAAACACTAGACTCATCACAACTATCAAGCAAAATATACTAAGATATTTTGGACACACCACTACAAAAATGGAAGACATGGAACGGATGATAGTTGAAGGCAACGTCGCGAGCAAAAGATCCAGAAAAAGATCTCCAGCACGATAATCAGACCAAATAAAGGACATGACTGGTTACTCATTCTTCGAAGCAAAACAATTCGTACAAGAGATAGAGGAGGAGGATGTGGAGGTAAGCGTTCTAAAATGACTTTGTTGAATACGGATGCTAGTCCCTACAACTGAATAGTATAACTCCAAATGGGCTAGTCCCTACAACTGAATAGTATAACTCCAAATGGGCTTAATAGTATGTACTTGATACACTAATAATTTCTTTTTCCTGTTTTCATCATAGAACCTCCATCCACAAGAACAAATTCAGTACAGTAACTTATACCAGCCCAAACCATAACTGAGCCTCTTCGATATGGTATTGTCGGCAAATTGCATTGGACAAATCGTTCTTCTTGACTTCTGCAGATTCTTTCGCGACCGTATTGTGTCTTAAAGCAAAACCTGGACTCATCCGAAAACAAAACAGTATTCCACTCTGAGTAATTCCAATTTTCATTTTGTGCAAGTCGAGCTCTGCTATTCTCCACGGATAGCTGTAGTCTTTTGAATAATTTTGCTTGATGACTGTTCCAACTGTCCAACTACTTATATCCACATTTCGGACCTCATTGAGGCGAATTGCTAGCTCAATTGTAGTTACAGTCGAGTCCACGAGTCTTTACCCGTGCGTCTTCATTTAAAGCATACGAAATAAGTCGGAAATTTACTAAACGCGACAGCAAGTGACAGAAAGTGGGTATTACTCCTCACGGGTTATAGTATAAAATTTGACGTTATCAAATAAATAGAATGCCTAATTTAAGTTTCGCTTTAAAATTTTGGTGCATAATTACAGCTACACTTGAAGTAGCTTAATAAATTCTTTTATTATCATTGATTAATAAATAAATAAACAATTTATAAAAAAAAACAGTAACATATTTTCTTTTTGTTATTTTATTCACTTTAAAGGCAAATTAGACACAAGCATTCCTTAATGTGCCAATGAGGTTAGCTTTGTACGTTGTCAAAATTAATCGTAAAATAACATAAACTTACCATAAAATTTCAAACTCCAATATAAAATTAGTTGTGAAAATAACTATACTATACTATAAAAAAAACTTCAAAATGCAAAAATTCGACAAAATAACAGCAAAAACTTCAACAAACTGACAGCCACAAAAGTAAACAAGCCAAAACGTCAGAAATTGTACTTAAAATATGTGAAAACATCCCCAATCGTCTTTTTTGTACCTATCTCTTTTCAATGTACTGAGCTAGATCGTTCATAAAATAACATGTGTTTTTACTTAATAACAGGCAGTAGCTGGTTTGTCATTAGTTTCATGCGTGGAAGAGAATGATGCTGAATAAAAAGTATGTGTTTTACCTCGCCAGGTATTAATGACGCACGGGTATTAAAGCCTCGTGGACTTAAGTGTAGATGTCTATTTCTTAAACAACAAGGAACCAAAAATCAATCATCGCGTGTGGATGATGTTCTCCTCCGGCCTGATCCTGACCTTGGTTGGGAAACATGGAAGATCGTATTTTTTCTGTTTTAGGGAATCTTCTGAAGATTTTATTGAAATATAAAAAATATTTTACGTTACGAAGTTTATTTTTTTTGATCCGGTAGAAAATTTATGGTTTTTACCTCGTACTATTCAGTTATGTAATTGTAATTGGTAAATATTCAGTGAAAGCATCAACGCAACATTCATTATCTTATCAACAAATTACCCAGTCGTGGGCTAATAATGTTTTCAGATCTATTTTAAGCAAAAATTTCCAGGTTCAATAGAATTCCCAACAAACAATCTACTCAACTAGTCCTGGCTGTATGCTCGCCCCCGTTAGGTAAATTATTATTAGGATTCGTTTTTTAAGCACAAACTTACTCAAAAAGAGGTCCTTATAACAAACCCACAGGGTGTCAGGAGGTATAGACCTGGATCCCGCGTATCAAAAAAAAGTTAATTAATAGCAAGCTGAAAATTTGCTAATAGCTTAACGGTGTCTAGTCCGACAAACTAGATGCATGGGAATACTGGAACAGGGGAAGTTTTAATTGTGGAACAGGTAAAAAATTTGGAACGTCAGACTACGAAAACGTTCCATGTATTTTGTCGGACAGAACTTCCAATTGATTTGTTACCATTTCATTAAACTCTCATGCAAAAATCAGACTGGTGTTTATCACCAACTGGGTATTTTAATGAGTGGAACACGAAGAACATGTCAAATGACAGGAATCATGTTGGTTAGTAATAGTAGTCTTATTTTGGCATGAGAGTTTAATGAAAGGGTAACAAATCAATTGGATGTTCGGTCCGACAACATACATGGGACGTTCTCGTAATCTGACGTTCCAAATTTTTAAACTGTTCCACAAATAAAACTTCCCCCGTTCCAGTGTTCCCGTACATGAAGTTTTTCCGACTAGACACCGTTAAGCTATTAATAAATTTTCAGCTTGCTATTAATAAACTTTTTTTAGTACGCGGAATCCAGGTACTGCAGTCGGAAAATTGTTTAACAATTTTTATCAAACAAATTCAAAACATCAATTTTTTTCACTTCGGGTAAAACTTTTTTAGATTCTTTGGTCATTCTGAGCAAAAATGGTATCTTGTGATTTTCTCTAAAATTTGTTGTTGTGGAGTTATAAGTGGTTTAAAATTTGAAAAACGCGAAAATGGCCATTTTTAAGGCTTAATATCTCGGTTAATAGTTATTTATGTATTAAGAGTGAAAAGTGATACGCGTAGCGGAGAGCGGTAATTACTCCAAAGCAATAATGTCACTTTGCGTTTGTTATACATATACAACATTATTTCTACAATCACTTATAGCCCAGTAAATGAACGGGAAATTTGGCGATACCGTGTAATTTTCAGGGGCAACTCCGAATTGCATGAAAATTTGGATTTAGGTTCTACTTACCCTCCACTTCAAAGTTGAAATTGTGCCGTTGGTTGCTTTTACTTGGGGGTGACAGTCACCCCTTCTCGGGGGTGAAAAAACATACGTTCAAGATAAGACTGGAAATGGATAAATTGACTGATTTTAAGCAACTTTTGTTCTATAGAGTTTTTTACGTAAGTCAATACTTTTCGAGTTATTTTCCATTGAAAATGTTGATTTTTCGACAAAAAAACTACGTTTTCAGACGGTTTTTCGCAAATAACTGAAAAAGTAAATATTTTATCGAAAAAAATATACTTAGCGAAAGTGTAGCTTATAAAAAATCCAAAAAAATGGTGTATCAGTAAAGTCTACCAATCAAACAAAAACAGAGTTGTAGCTCATGAAAAATACGTTCTTATTCGTCTAATTCAAAATCGAATATTTTAAGGTGAAATAACCGAAAAATTAAGCACTTTTCGGGAAAAACCCATTTAAACTTTTTTAAAGTGTTTATTAAAAGCTTTGTTTTAATTGTTAACAAAAGTTTTTGCATTAAAAATAAGCGAGTTCGCTTAAAATAAAGTTTGCCCTCTTTTTTTTTTGTAAAAAATCATGAAAATCTCGCCGTGTTTAGCTCCCCAAATGAAATTAATCGCTACCGCTTTACAAACAATTTACTTACCTATCTATTTTTTATATGATGTGTCAGTCTCACCGGTTTAAAGTTTTTATTTTTGAAAGGGTTACAATAAAGAAAGTTTGAATGGGTCAATAATCACGAGTGTATGCAAATTTTGAACAGCCATATCTTAACCAATTTTTGTCTTACGGAGAAACAAAATGAAACTAGAATATT
Organism: Diabrotica virgifera virgifera; assembly: GCF_917563875.1. NCBI lineage: Eukaryota > Metazoa > Arthropoda > Insecta > Coleoptera > Chrysomelidae > Diabrotica > Diabrotica virgifera. Next base: position 232,018,526 of record NC_065446.1, on the reverse strand, counting down.
TATAATAGCAAAAGCTACATTTTTTTACTCTTTAAGATTTTTCTTATCAATAATACTTTTTAAGTTATTTTGAAAATGAAATTTTTCAAAAATTTTTAGAAAATTTATTTTTACTATAAAACCGAATGTTTTTAAAAGTAAGCACTTCAAACCAATCAAACTTACAGATCATATAAACAATACACATAGAGTTAAAATAGATGGTAAAGCCAAACGATTAATTTCATTTAGGGTGCTAAATAGAGGGAGGTTTCACGATTTTTTTACCAAAAAAAAGGGGCCAACTTTTTTTTCAGTGTAACTCGTTTATTTTTGATGCTGTAAACTTTTGTAAAAAACAAATAATAAGCTTTTTTTCGATACTTTAAAAATGTTAATAAGGTTTTCCCGAAAAACGCTTCTTTCTTCGGTGATTTGCGTTGAATTATTCGATTTGGAATTAGACGAATAAGAACGTATTTTTCATGAGTTACAACTTTGCTTCTACTCAATTTGTAGACTTTACTGGTGCACCTTTTTTTTATTTTTTTATAGGCTACACTTTTGCTAAAAATAATTTTTTCGATAAAATATTTACTTTTTGAGTTATTTGGGAAAAACTGTCTGAAAACGTAGTTTTTTTGTCTAAAAATCAACATTTTATTAAATCGCGAATAACTCGAAAAGTATTGACTTACGTAAAAAACTTTATAGAACAAAAGGTGCTTAAAATAAGTCAATTTATCCATTTCCGGCCTTATTTTAAACACGCGTTTTTCACCCCCCGAGAAGGGGTAAATGTCACCCCCCAAGTAAAAGCAACCAACGGCACAATTTCAACTTTGAAGTGGAGGGTAAGTAGAACCTAAATCCAAATTGTCATGCAATTCGGAGTTGCCCCTGGAAATTACACTCCAAAACGGTCATTGGGCTATTAATAAAATGAAACTATTTTTAAATCATTAACTTTATTGTAACTATGTATTTTATATCTGTCATTATAATGTCATAACATTAACTTTTATATCTTTCAGTTTGAATGTTCAATGTGTTTGTATTGTATGGATGTACGGTTGCTACGGACGACGCCCGTAAAATCAAACTTTACGCGCTAGAGAGATAAAGTGACGGTACTCAGTAAACGTCATTGCCATTGACAAGCGAAAAAGTTTTCTTTATCAAGTGAGTGTAGAAAAAAATTATTATTATGAATGTCAGAAAGTCACCAAATCACAGTTTAAAGCCCCCTCTACAAGATCTTGAAGAAATGTTTGTCATTATTTTATTATAAAGCTTTTAATTTTTCAATTATTAACAATGAGCGCTAAGCGCGTATTGAGGCGGAAGTCCGCAGGAGAGAGATTGACCGTTGGATGGGCCGCCTCAATACGCGCTAAGCGCTCATTGTTAATAATTAAAAATAACAGCTTCATAATAAAATAATGACAACAATTTCTTCAAGACCTTGTAGGCGGGGCTTTAAACTTTAATTTGGTCACTTTCTGACTTTCATATTGATAATTTTTAACCGAGGTATTAAGCCTTGAAAATGGCCATTTCCGCGATTTTCTAATTTTAAATCGCATATAACTCGACAATAATCAATTTTAGAGAACAATCCCAAGATATCTTTTTTGCTCAGAATAACCAAAAGAATCTAAAAAAAATTGTCCGAAGTGAAAATTTTTTTTGAATTTATAAAACATTAAAAAAAAAGCAATTTTTTGACCGCGGTACCGCCTGGCATCCTGTGGATTTGTTATAAGGACTTCTTTTTGAGTAAGTTTGTGCAAAAAAAAACGAATCAGAATAATTTACCTAACGGGGGCGAGCATACAAGCTGGACTATACCGCTTGTTGAACACTTGACCGAGACTAACATACTAGACGACGGCATGGCATGGCAGTTGGCAAAAAGTTGGGATATCCGGAACAATATTTATTTTTGGTTGAACTTCAACGGCTTTTCATTTTCATACTCCTGCCAATGCATGATCGTTACAGATGTCAACGACATATTACATAAATATATAAGATACGAGGGAGAGCGTTCAAGGAATATTTTATGGAAGATTCAAAGCTGTGACATATTATTGTAAAGGAGGAAACCTAAAAAAGAAAAGAAACTTTGAAATATGAACAAAAATGAACACCATCGCAATCATGAAATAACAGTAGGTATAACAAAAAGATAAAATAAAAAAACTATGATTTGAAACAAATCCAAGAAATACGGGAAAAATAATATATATAAATATATAATATATATACATATTAATGTGATATTCAAAGATCGGTGTGCTCAAAGCACTTGATTAGATAATTAACTAATTAATTAAATTTAATTTTAATGATGCACTTATGATTTAATCACACTATTTAATGCTCTAATCTCAGGGTTTTATATTCTCGTGCTTCAATATCTCCTTTGCTTTACATATGATAAATAAGGTCAAAGATTAACGGAATAAAACACATATATGGTACAAAAGCATCTATTGAAATAAATTCACCCTCAAAATATCCTCTAAAAATAATATCTCCTATTCTGATTATTGAAATAACCCTACCACTATCTAAAGTACTTATTGAAATTTGCGTTATGAATAATTCTACAAAAAAAATAAAACTGTCTCTCGGATGATGAGTTGTCCAAATTCTTGTCTCTGGTCGCCTACAATTTACTCTTAGCAGCCCCCTATGTAGTCAGCAATCTCGCAACAAATTATTGCAAGCCTATTGTCATTAATGACCCCCTACAGATGCACGTATCTTTCAAAAAACAATGCTAGCCTTTTCTCCTCTCGATAAACTGAATCTATTTCTCGTTCCGGCATGCAACGGTGACTCTTGGAATATAAGTAGAACAATATAACTTACAATGCTTTACGTGATGAGCTTCCGTCAGGACACTCATTTCAACAAACTCACAACTATTCACTTATCTGCCTTACTACTTCAGGAGACTCTTAGAGATCACCACTAGTCGACTTAACGATCATTTAACAACTGACTCTTCTTCCACCCTCTAACATTTCGCTAAACTCCCATTCTTCATACCTAGCCCCTCCTTTTTCCTTCTTCACCAATCCGAGTTCCTCAATTTTATCCCCATCTACCTTTCAGATAACAAACACCAATTTTCCCTACCATTAGAAATTTCCTAAAACTAATTACATGCCAATCGGTTTTTTTTTCCTTTCTTAATATCTAAACAAAGATTACATTCATTTAAATTTCTAAATACAATTGTTCCCTCGCCGCAAAAGTCCATTTGGGAAACCCGGTCTCATTGTCCAAACACATAACCACTTTCTTATCATACTAACTGTACAAAGAAAATACTTAATCCCTATTTAAATTTTGTTTACCTACGGCCATCCAAAGATAATTGACTTTCATTTCTTCGAAATGAATTTTGGTATATTTTTATTATATGTTTTAACTTTTCTAAAATATTAAGATCGAAACCATATTAATTCAAATTTTACATATCTTAACAACTCCCCGCCATTTGATTTGCCGAAAAAATTCTGTTATTTATTTAAATGACACAAGTTTTTTTTTAGGATCAAATTATTCCATTATGTTACCAAACTCTACTCATGATACTTATAAATGTCGTGAATGTTAAAAATACCCCGTATCTTGCCTGTCTCTATATGCGCTAATTCATAACTATTTACCCCATTTTCCGTATTGACCCTATATGGACCTTCAAATACCGGCATCAATTTAGCACAAATACCATTTTGTAAATTGGACACCCTCAGTGCCCTCACTAAAACTTTATCCCCTTTCTGGAATGTAACCGGCCTTCTTCTTCGGGTCCTCTCTTGCCTTTGGAGATATTTCTCTCCACTTCGTCTCAATCTTCGTTGAACCACCTCGATCACTTCTTCGTATTGTCTGGGGGCGGTGTCTTCCCACGGTCTCGTAGTCATTGTTCCTTTCATTACATATAAAGGCGTCTCCTTGGTAACCGTATTTGGTGCACAGTTCAAATACGTCTCTATTTCAAACACTTTTCTGTCCCAATGTCGATGATGTTCTTCCGCAGCAATTCTTAGAAATTTTGTGACTTCTTGTATAAAACGCTCTGATGGGTTGCTCTGTGGATGTCGGATGCTTACAAATTTTGTATTTATGCCTCTCTCTCTTAATTCCCCTTTAAAACGGTCATTCCTAAAGTATGTCGCATTGTCCAACAAAATATTGTCTGGTCTTCCCACTGTTTCGATAAAATCGTCTATCTTCCGAAGTATTTCAGCTCCTTTCGTGGTTCTACATGGGTACAGTTTTAAATACTTTGAGAAAACATCCACCATAACTAATATGTGTTTATTCCTCTGTGTTGTTGTTATTAAATCGCTCAACATATCAATGGCGACAATATCCAGTTTCTTCCGAGCTATGACGTTTTTTGTGATGTTTTCTTTTTTGAAATTCTTACTTTTACACTTTTGGCATGTCTCGCAATTTCGAGTCATCTCTTTGGCTATTGTATAGTCCTGTCGACAAATGTAGTTCTCCCTGAACATAAGCCACACCTTCCTGCTTCCAATGTGTCCGTTGTCACAGTGTAATTTTGCTAAAACTTCTTTTGCCATCTGTTCCGTGATTACATATAGTTCTTTACCATCGACCCTCTTAAAATATAAGTTATCTTCTTGTTCGGCCCTTTGCTTTTCTCTTTCATCCAGTTGTTCCTGATTTTCCCTGATCTGAGCCAAAGAAAATAAGCCTGCTTCTTCTCTCATTATGTTCATGCCAACGTGGAGAGTTTTGTGGTCCTCTTTGCGGAATTGTTCATCTCTCGTCAACGCATCAGCCAAGATATTGTCAGTTCCTTTGATATATTTAAATTCAAAATCATACTCTTGAAGTAAAAGAATGCCCCTATGAATTCTATTATTTACCAGCCTATTTTTCATTATATGTACCAAAGCTGCATGGTCTGTTTCAACGGTGAATTTTGCCCCTAGTAGGTAAAACCGTAATTTATTTACACAAAATAACACACTGGCGAACTCTAATTCAGTAACGCTGTACTTTCTCTCATATGTTTTGGTTACACGGGAGACAAAACAGATTGGCACCTCTACATCGTCTTGGATCTGTGATAACACCCCTGCGAATTTTGTTATGGAAGCATCGGTCCGGAGAATGAAAGGTTGATCATATCTTGGGTGGTGTACTCTTACAGCTGTGGAGAAAGCTCCTTTTAAATTTTTGAAAGCCATTTCTTGTTCCGTTCCCCATTTCCACCTAACATTTTTCTTAAGTAATGCTATCAACGGTATTTCTTTTGTGCTGATGTCTGGTATTAGTTTTTTGAAATAGTTTACCATTCCCAAAAATCCCCGCAATGTTTTTAAATTGGTTGGCCTAGCGTAGTTATTTATAATTTCGATTCTATCTTCTGCAAGACTAATCCCTTTTGTGTCTAATTTGAATCCTAAATACAGTATTTCCTTTTGGAAAAACTGACACTTTTGAATATTTAATTTCAATCCCGCTTGATCCAGTTCTTCTAGCACAGTGTGAATATGTCGTAGATGGCTTGTTATATCTGGTGAGAAAATTAATAAATCATCTATGTAATGTACAACAAATTCTTCATGCCTATTTAAGATTGTGTTCAATGCGCGAACCAAAGCAGCGCATGCACTCTGTAGGCCAAATGGTACCACCCTAAATCGGTATACCACTCCGTCGATCGAAAAAGCGGTATAATTTCGACATTTCTCTGCCAAAGGTATTAACCAAAAACTATGTTTCAAATCGATTTTGGAAAAAATGTGTGACCCTGTGATTCGTCCAAATATGGCTTCGATGTTCAAAGGCGCTTCGTATTGCGCGATTGTGTGTGAATTAATGTTTCTTGCATCTAAACATAATCGCAAATCACCACTCGATTTTTTAACGCATACTATCGGGTTGATATATGGAGAGTCACATCTTTCTATCACCTTGTCTTCGATCATTTTTTCAATTTCCTGTCCGACGCTTTGCCTGTATTTATACGGGATTGGATATGTCTTTGATTTAAAATTTTCTAAGTTTTTAACTTTAAAAGAATGTTCATAATTTTTAGCCACTCGGCTTTCTTCATTAATCAAATCTCCATAATTTTCTAGAATCTTCTCTACTTCCTTTTCCATGTTTTCTCCACATTTTAATTTTCTTTCATCCTCATTTTGTTCGCATGTGTTCACTGTCCATAATATTTCTTCATAAAATTCTGGATTCTCGTCCATTATTGCCATTTCTTCTCTGTCCTCATCCTTTATTTCTTCTTCTGTTTTTTTTTTATCTTCAATTTCCATTTGGTATCCCGAGCACCATGTTTCTACTGCTTTCATTTCTCTTATGAGAACTTCCTTTTCTTCCTGCTTCCTTTCTGTTTTATCGTCGATTGCCGACAATTCTTCCGTATCTTCGATTTCCTGTCTTTCTCTTGTATCCACCGTGTTTTCCTTCTTTCTTTTTGAACTCTTCTTCTTTTTCTTCCTTCTTTTTTTTTTCTGGTTGATTTTTTTCTTGTACTTTCGGTTTTTCCTCTACAGTCATATTGATTTCTTTATGTTTTTCCTGTTCATTTATCTTTTCAACAATTATTTTCCTCTCTATTTCCGTTTCTTCTTCTATGTTGTCTGGTTCTGCTTTGATTTCCAGTTGATTCTCCGAAAAATTTATGGTGATATGTTTTTCACTCAATTCATCAATTCCCGCTATCATATCATGGTTTAAATCTTCGATCACCACACATTGCATAATATAGTATTTGTCTCCCACTCTGATCCGCACTCCCAAACCTTCATTTACTGTCGTCAATTTTTTTTTGTTTGCACCCACTAAAACAACCCTAGGAATTTTATACACAAATCTGTCCAAATTTAATTCTTTTACTAGTTTCTTATTGATTAACGATATCTCCGATCCAGAATCAATCAAAATTTTAATCGCTTTATGTTTTATAAATGCATCTAAGAATATTAAATTTGAATTAGAACTTTGTCTTTCATTTCCCGCCAACTGTATAAACTCTCTCGGATGACAAAATATACCGGAGAGTTGTTTATGTTTGTTCAGTGGATGCTTTATTGAAAATCCTGTCTGGATTCATTGCATACATCTTCTTCCTCGTTTTCTATTGTTACATGATTCATCTCCCTTCTATTTTGTCGTTGGAAATTCTGATTGTTTCTACCGTCCCTTTGTTCGTTCGTATTCCTAGTCGGAGGATTTTGTGCATCTCTGTTTCTGTTGTGATTTTCATATGTTCTATTTTTTGCGTGATTCCTGTTATCATAATTTTGTTGTCTATTGTAATTTTGGTATTCTCTCGGCCTATCTTCGTTTGTTGATTGGGCATGTCGGTTTCTCTGGTCATAATTTGATTGATACCTTCTTGCCGGTCCATTATATTGTTCATGTTGTCTTCTGTTTCGCATTTCTCTTCTTTTTGCTTCCCTTACTTGAAGGAATTGGCACAAACTATCAATATCTTGATAGTTTCTCAAAATCACGTGGTCCTCCAGCGTTTCTTCGAAATGTCTGCTTATCATTTCTACCAGTTGTTCGGTAGAGTATTTGTAGTCTAGATATTTGGAATTGTTATATATCTGCAAAGCATATCTTTCCTCCGATATTCCCATTTTCTCGTGATATCTTCCATTCTGTAGCTCTTGGTTGATTTCCCTCTGTTTAACTTTCCCCCAGAAATAGTTGAGAAATTTATTTTCGAAATCTGTCCAATTTTCAAACTCATCTTCTTTACTTTCATACCATAACGCTGCTCCTTCTTTCAGATGGTTTCTAATTGTTTCTTTGCAGTCGTCAAAATATCTAATATGTTGCAATTTGGTTCTCAAATTTTTAACAAATGGTACTGGGTGTGTTTTTCTAATATCCCCGCCAAATTGTATTTTCGCGTCGCTTGTACCATGGATAATCATTTCCCTTCTTTCTCCACAATTCTGTTGATTCTTGAGTTCCGCAATTTGTTTTTCGTTTTGCTTAAATTTTTCTTCTATTTCTCGCCTGTCTTCTTGTATTGCATTTTCAAATTTGCTTTCTAACTGTTCTAATTCCATCTTCTGCACATTCTTAATATCCTTCATTTTAGTTTCTATTTCTTCTCGTTGCATCTCCAGTTTCCTTTCTGTTTCTTCTCTAACTTTTTCTAAACAGGCTTTCATTTCATTTTCATATTTTTCCAAACGCTTTTTCAATTTGCCATCATTCTCTTCCAATTTCTGTTCTATTCTCTGTGATATTTCTCTTTGTGTTTCTTCCATGGCTCGTTTTGATTCCTGTTGATTTTCTTGCATTGTCCTTTTTGTTTCCTGTTGATTTCTATCCATTTGTTGTGACTGGAGTTGCATCAGTTGCAATAGTTTCTCTATTCCTGTTAATTCCTGTTCTTTTCTCTCCATAATCGTTGTATCTCCTTCATTATCCAATCCTTCTTCAACAATTTTTTCCTCTTCTCTGTTTTCTTGCATTTTGCTTTGCCTCCTTGTGGTCGACGTGTTGTTTCTTTTCGTTACTGTTTTCTTTGTCCCCGCCAAATGTGAAATTTTACAACACTCTATAAGTTGCAGAACACGACAAATATTTCTCCCCAAATTTAATAAATTTTCGCCACAAATATCAAATATGCAATCAGTAAATTTCAAAATAAATATCAAATGTACGATTGGTAAAAAAAAATCAAATAATTCAATGGCAGTAAATATCCAATACCTACGATCAATCCATAAATCAAAATTATTTTTACACCTGGAAAAATTGTCAAATTATCTCTGGATCACCTGTAGTTATTCCTTATCTCTTTCCCTACCATCAAATGCAAAGCTGCGATATTTTTAAGCCACCACGTTCTGGGCTCCAGTTAATGTGATATTCAAAGATCGGTGTGCTCAAAGCACTTGATTAGATAATTAACTAATTAATTAAATTTAATTTTAATGATGCACTTATGATTTAATCACACTATTTAATGCTCTAATCTCAGGGTTTTATATTCTCGTGCTTCAATATCTCCTTTGCTTTACATATGATAAATAAGGTCAAAGATTAACGGAATAAAACACATATATGGTACAAAAGCATCTATTGAAATAAATTCACCCTCAAAATATCCTCTAAAAATAATATCTCCTATTCTGATTATTGAAATAACCCTACCACTATCTAAAGTACTTATTGAAATTTGCGTTATGAATAATTCTACAAAAAAAAATAAAACTGTCTCTCGGATGATGAGTTGTCCAAATTCTTGTCTCTGGTCGCCTACAATTTACTCTTAGCAGCCCCCTATGTAGTCAGCAATCTCGCAACAAATTATTGCAAGCCTATTGTCATTAATGACCCCCTACAGATGCACGTATCTTTCAAAAAACAATGCCAGCCTTTTCTCCTCTCGATAAACTGAATCTATTTCTCGTTCCGGCATGCAACGGTGACTCTTGGAATATAAGTAGAACAATATAACTTACAATGCTTTACGTGATGAGCTTCCGTCAGGACACTTATTTCAACAAACTCACAACTATTCACTTATCTGCCTTACTACTTCAGGAGACTCTTAGAGATCACCACTAGTCGACTTAACGATCATTTAACAACTGACTCTTCTTCCACCCTCTAACATTTCGCTAAACTCCCATTCTTCATACCTAGCCCCTCCTTTTTCCTTCTTCACCAATCCGAGTTCCTCAATTTTATCCCCATCTACCTTTCAGATAACAAACACCAATTTTCCCTACCATTAGAAATTTCCTAAAACTAATTACATGCCAATCGGTTTTTTTTTTCCTTTCTTAATATCTAAACAAAGATTACATTCATTTAAATTTCTAAATACAATTGTTCCCTCGCCGCAAAAGTCCATTTGGGAAACCCGGTCTCATTGTCCAAACACATAACCACTTTCTTATCATACTAACTGTACAAAGAAAATACTTAATCCCTATTTAAATTTTGTTTACCTACGGCCATCCAAAGATAATTGACTTTCATTTCTTCGAAATGAATTTTGGTATATTTTTATTATATGTTTTAACTTTTCTAAAATATTAAGATCGAAACCATATTAATTCAAATTTTACATATCTTAACAATATATATATATATATATATATATATATATATATATATATAATATATATATATATATATATATATATATATATATATATATATATATATATATATATATATATATAATATATATATATATATATATATATATATATATATATATATATTATGTAAGTAATATTATGGGAGTAATATTAATTTAAAGTAATATTAATTATGGGAGTAATATATATATATATATATATATATATATATATATATATATATATATATATATATAAATATATAAATATAAATATATAAATAATATAAGCTACGAGGGAAAGCGTTCAAGGAATATTTTATGGAAGATTCAAAGCTGTGACATATTATTGTAAAGGAGGAAACCTAAAAAAGAAAAGAAACTTTAAAATATGAACAAAAATGAACACCATCGCAATCATGAAATAACAGTAGGTATAACACAAAGATAAAATAAAAAAAACTATGATTTGAAACAGAAATCCAAGAAATACGGGAAAAATAATATACAGGGTGTCCCAAAAGTAGTGGAACGGTCGAATATTTCGCGAACTAAACATCGGATCGAAAAACTGAAAAATACGTGTTCAATCATTTTCAAAAATCTATCCAATGACACCAAACACCAACCCCCACTACACCCCCTGGAGGTGCGGTGGGGGGTAACTTTAAAATCTCAAATGGAAACCCCCAGTTTTTCTTGCAGATTCTAATTTGTTACATAAAAGTAAGGAACTTTTATTCAAGACATTTTTTCGAACTGTGGATAGATGGCGCTATAATTGGGAAAAACGATTTATCCTGATACCATAGGTAAATTATAAAAACGGTCTAATATCTCACGAAATACACTTCCCAATGAGAAACTAAAAAACAGCTTTTTAATCTTTTCCGAAAACCTATCGAATACCACCAAACATGACCCTCCAACCCACCCCCTGAATGTAGGGTGGGGGGTAACTTTAAAATCTTAAATAGCAACCTCCACTTTTTATTACAGATTCGGATCAGTCATGAAAAATTAAGTAACATTTATTCGAAACATTTTCTAGAATTGTTAATAGATGGCGCCTTGATTGAAAAAATTCGATTTATTAGCGCCATCTATCAGAAATTTTAAAAAATGTTTCGAATAAATGTTGCTTAATTTTTTATGACGAATCCGAATCTCCAATAAAAAGTGGGGGTTGCTATTTAAGATTTAAGTTACCCCCACCCCACATCCAGGGGGTGGGTTGGAGGGTCATGTTTGGTGTTATTCGATAGGTTTTCAAAAAAGATTAAAAATCTGTTTTTTGGTTTCTCATTTGGAAGTGTATTTCGTGAGATATTAGGCCGTTTCTATAATTTACCTATGGTATCAGGATAAATCGTTTTTCCCAATTATAGCGCCATCTATCCACAGTTCGAAAAAACGTCTTGAATATAAGTTGCCTACTTTTACGTAACGAATCCAAATTTGCAAGAAAAACTGGGGGTTTACATTTAAAAGTTTAAAGTTACCCCCCACCCCACCTCCAGGGGGTGTAGTGGGGATTGGTGTTTGGTGTCATTGGATAGATTTTTGAAAATAATTGAACATGTATTTTTCAGTTTTTCGATCCGATGTTTAGTTCGCGAAATATTCGATCGTTCCACTACTTTTGGGACACTATATATAAATATAAATATATAAATATATAAATAATATATAAGCTACGAGGGAAAGCGTTCAAGGAATATTTTATGGAAGATTCAAAGCTGTGACATATTATTGTAAAGGAGGAAACCTAAAAAAGAAAAGAAACTTTGAAATATGAACAAAAATGAACACCATCGCAATCATGAAATAACAGTAGGTATAACAAAAAGATAAAATAAAAAAAACTATGATTTGAAACAGAAATCCAAGAAATACGGGAAAAATAATAACATATACGAAGAAACGAAAAGAAATAACAGAAAATAAGAAGAAAAGAAAAAAAAAAGAAACCAGGATCATACGATATAGGTATGCTGAAGCTATGCAATCAGTTCGGATTTATAAATGCTGTTGTTTACGAGAAAGGCTTGGCTCAGTACTGGTCATATTCGAGAGTTGCAGAGACGTCAATTACGACGTATACGCATGTCTGGTTGATTACGGAAAGCGTTTGATGGAGTACAGCACGCCAAGATGATGCAAATACTAAAAGAAGCAGGAATGTAAACACATATCAAGATCTCAAAAACATATCAAGATATCAAAAGAGTCTTTACTGGAATTAGACCGCAAAATTGAAGGTAAACACACCGAATACGTGAAAATCGTGCATGGAGTAAGGCAAGGCTGTATTTTGTCTTCTCTAATCTTAATCTTTACACTGAAAGAATATTTAGCGAAGCTTTGGACTGAACAGGTACCGGTTAAGCAACATCAGATATGCAGCTGAAACTAAAGTATTTGCGGGCAACCTAGAAGACCGACAATTCCTTATGAACAAAATCACGTATTACAGTCAAAAGTATGGACTAAATATAAATGCAAAGAAGACAAAGCTCATGGTAATTGTAATTAGCAACAAAACGATTACAGAAGGTGAACTCCACATAAACCAAACCCCTATAGAAAGAGTGACGCAATACAACTACATCGGAACCATAATAAATAAAAAATGGACAAACAACCAGGGGGATAAGAGCACGCATCGGAAAGGCTAGACCCACCTTCAACCGGATGGGGGCCTTCTTCAACAGCCATAACTTCTCTCTTGGTATAAAAGTAAGAATACTGCCATGCTACGTCTTCTATGTTCTTTTTTATGGTGTTAAATGGTGGACCTTGAACGAAGATAATGCGCAAAAGATTGGAAACATTTGATATGTGGCTGTATCGAAGAATACTTAAGATCTCGTCAATTTTAAGATTGACTGATCGAGTCACAAATGAGAAGATCCTCAAAAAAATGAATAAGAACCGAGAGGGTCTGACTAATACAAGCCATCCTGCAAGAAAAAATATTTGGAAAACTACGTGCAGGAAGAAGAAGAATATCCAGGTTAAGGAACCTCAGAGCCTGGTTCAACGAAACGTATGTGCAGCTTTCCCGCGCTGTTGCAGACAAGATAAAGATTGCCATGATGACCGACATCATTTCTACGGACAGACACACCAAGAAGAATAATGTAGGAAGAAAATATTAAAATTACTGCCTTAGAGATAGGGGAACTATAAGCAAGTATGTACCTTGATGCATAAGATTAGTATTTTGTTAGTTAATTTGATGAAATTTTGTATACACAAATGGCACTCCATGGTTGGCAAAAATATTTTTTTGTCAAGCTCGGTAAAAATTTATCTTTCATACTGCATCACTGCCTTTACCTGTAATGCACCAGCTACGTAATTGACCAGACTAGTCACCAAACACATTATTCATCGTTTTGTGGATGCCATTGTCACGTAATTATGATGAATGTGTTATAGGATATAATCGGTTGACTCAGTTGAATTTTGTGTTAAATTCTAAGAGCGCGACTTAACAACATCATTGTTCTTTTCAACACGTTTCAGCGCCTTTTTAGGCATAATGTACACGAAGCGTATCGTCATAGACGTGTATTAGATGCGTAAGAAAAGCATACGCTTTCGTGCCTTTCGTGCTGCTCACTTGTGTCTTTATGAAATACTGTACACGAAGCGTAAGCGGCGCGGAATCGTCAATGCAGACAAGCTTCAGCCGCCGGCCGCCAGGCGTACAACGATGTCAGTCGCTTGTAGTACGCTTGAGTGTTAGAACACCTTTTTTGACGGTATTTTATGAGAATGGCGGATCAAATATTAAAATTTGTCCAACTGATTGAAAATTATCAGTGTTTATATAATAATATGTACCCAAACAGGAGTACCCCAGAAAAATGTGTGGAATTTAGAGTCATCTTCCGACAACTTTTTGGCGGCAATAAATAACCTTCTGTTGTAGTTTTTGTAGATATAAGGATGCACCCAAAATTTCCTCTGTATCTTTTTTTGCGGTGGCGAAGATAATTTAACAAATGTAAGTCCTCTTCATCACTTAACATCTTTGCAACTACTGTAAAAGCATGGAAAACCTTAAAACAAGACGATCACATGCCGCTTGCAAATCGAATCGTTTGCGGATTTTAAGGCGTAAAGGAATCGCGTCTGCATGACGAAACTTATAGGATTATATGACGATGCGCTTCGTGTGCAGAATGCCTTAGCTGCTTTTTTGTCTTTGCCTTTTATCAACTGTAACATAAATTGATTATTTTGATATTTATTGATGACCGCAGTGAATTATTCCAGGAAGCTTCAAACTGCTTTTCATACGATGAAAACTGTTTCGTGTGCTGCACCAAATAATAAACTGTTTTTCTTCCAAACTAACACCCAGGAATGTTTGAATAATCACCGAACATATGCAAAATGATACACAGCTATTCTACAATAACAGCCAACAAATGACACGCGATATATTTGCTTTTTCTTAACTACCATCAAAGCTGCTTTTGAAACGAAATCTCCAAAGGGATTTTTATTTTCCTGTTTGGTATTTTTAGAACGATCGGACTATTCCTAATGGACTTTTTGTTTTTCCTGTAGAAAGGAACCGATGCTGGTTTACAGCCAGCTGGCGTTGCTCAATAAAGAAAACATTGGAAGTTCGAGGAACAGAAAACAATCAAAATCTACATTGTTTTAAAATAGAAACGTACTTCTTGTGAATATCAATTAGGTACATATGCGCCAGAATAATGAAAGGTGACTATTATTATGCTTAAATGATGTCCAAACTGGTATTATCGAATAATATATGCCTATATGAGCTTGTCTGTATGCACGTTATGCTATTAAGAACACTTACACAAATTTATACGATTGTCTATTGTTAATATTTTTTTAAAAAATAAACACGTAGTACTTTAACAAGACCATTTAATTCAGTAAATCAACTGTAATGTCTTATTATATACTATTTTAGTATTCCAAAAAGATTTCAATGAGTGTTAAATCGAATATCGACAACTTTCAGTGGTCGCGTTTCGCGTTGAACTCCTGGTAAACTCGTATCTTCATTGATAGATTTCCACCACGTGCTGTTTCACATTATAAGAATTTAAACGTGCGAGGGTTAGAAAGCACGACGACATTTCAATGGTGGCGCATGTAATCATAAGGAGCCTTTCTCACTATACGGTAGGGATGGGAAAAACCTACCGGTTTAAACCTAAAACCGGTTTTTTTACTTCGCAATAACCGGTTTTACCGGTTGTTTTTTTGTCCCGGTTATAACCGGTTTTTTCTTTTTAAAATAAAAACCGGTTATTAGGTCTTTACGGTGATTAGGATTAGGTTAGGTATTATTTTGGATCCCAATCATAATTATTATTCTCAAGTAATTATTCCAAACAAAACCATAATTCAAATTTTATTTTATTTTATAAAATACAGAACCAAACTGTAAGTGCAATCTCACATCAGCCAGAAACAATTATTAAGTTTTATTATAATATTTCCTTGAAAAGGTATTTGTAATCATATTTACATAAGAAGATTTACATCATCTATTTTTCACACTTAACTCTTGACATTGAAAGTGGGTGAATGACTTTTTCTGATTACCAAAAATAATGTTTTGACTATGAATATCCAATTACTGATTACGAATACGAATCTCCAAGAATTTCGCTACGTTTTCAAAACGATACACTCATACTTACAGGAAGTATTAAATGAGTTAAAATGTACCTATTCTACAAATATACAAACGTGTTAAAAGTAATACATGTTCTTTCGATAATATTACTAAATTTTGATCATATTGATATCGAGTCGAATGGAGTATCGCAAACTAAAGTGTATTGTAAATGTAACTTTGTAACCTATTGGATTAAAAAAACCGAAAACCGGTTTTTCCAAAACCTGTTTTTTTTTGGCCGGTTATAACCGCCAGGTTAAACCGTAAGAAAAAAAAACCGGTATAACCGAAAACCGGTGTTTTGTCAAAAACCGCCATCCCTACTATACGGTGGTTGGAATGTTCGGTGAAGTCGCCGAGTTTATGCCGTCCCTCGCTTACAACAACAGACGGCAGTCGTGCCGTCTTTACGCACCCAGTAGCATAGGGGACTTAATGCATCCTTTCATATGATACTGTCGTTCAGTCGCACGAAGGTAGTTTCTTTCGTTGTTTGGTATATTATTTTCATTTACACTTTGTGGCTGTTTAAAGTAGGTGCATATATTTTATATTATGATGTCTCAGATCGATAGTGAAATATTAATAACATTAATTGAAGCGAGACCTGTTCATTGGAACAAAACAATAGAAATATATAAAGATAGAAACTTGACGAGAAATGCTTGGAATGGTGTATGCCGTGCTCTTAACAGTGCACGAATTAATTTGAATTAATTAATTTGACGAATTAGGTGATAAAGAAAAACGGTTCCTCTTATTTCTCTTTCTTCGACGATAAAGTAAACACAACGCTATAATTTGATTTCGCTCCATATAAAATATACCTTTTATTCTACGAAAATATATTTAGTTTTATAGGGTAAACAACTCGGTGAAAACTGGAGTAGGGCTGCGGTCACGTCTTGTGTGAAATTATCTAAAAACAACATTTCAAACGAGGGGAACAACATTTAAAAATGAATGGATGACAGAGGGTCTTTTAAATTCTGTGCATGAAAAACATAGATTGTAATGTTGTTCTGAAGTAATGTGTTTGTGGAATTTTTATAATAAACTAGTCTAAATGGGAAATAAGCCACAATTTAACTAAGAAAAATAATTTTATTTCCGTTTCGACGCCCAAATCGGATGTCGACGAAACGTTAATAAAATCATTTTTTTAGTCCAATTGTGGCTGATTTCCCATTTAGAATAGTTTATTACAAAGATTGTATAAGCTTATTAGATGAGCTAATCCAAGATCCCACAAATAACTTAGTAGAACAACGATTATAAAAACAAATTAAGGCTTTTAATTAAAAGCATAAGAAATAATAACTAACAGAATAGAAATTGCAAATGAATTAAATATGCATTACAGTACATTAGGACAAAAGTATGGACAAAAAATACCCATGTGTAATGATACATCGTCATGATACATATCAGACATCGTATCATGTACCTACCTCAGCCACAAAGTGTAAATAAAAATAATATACCAAACAACACAGCAAAATATCTTCGTGCGACTCAATTCTTATTGTGTGAAAAGGATAGGTGCGTCAAAACTATCGCACGAGAAAACCCTCGCACGTTCAAAATTCTTATAATGTGAAACAGCACAGGCTATGTAAGCGACTGAATTCTAACAAGACTCGGTAGAAGAAGAAATTCTTTCGAGAGTGGGAACTTTAGCCCCTTGACTTTTTCGTTTAAGACTTGTATTTGAAAGATGTGCTATAAGAAATGTAAATTTCAACGATGCCTTTCCCAAAATAGCTATTTAACAATTGTTTATTTTTGAAAGAAAAATAATAAAAACGATACTGGGCCACAATGTAACAAGAGAAAAATAAGAATGAAAACAAATTCCAAAATTCTAGAGAAAAATGAAAGGGAGAAAGTCTAGCCAGATACATAAAATCTAAGAATTTTAATAAATTTAGAGAACTTTAATAAATTTTTATAAAGGAAATAAAATAACAATGTATTCCATTTTTATTCAGTTGCAATGCGAAGGCAAAGCTGTCTTATTTTTCACTTAGAACAGGGAGCGCAAACCAGCACCCTATATCGACGATTTTCGAGTCTAATTGGAGTCATCATCAGAGAGGCGTAGGTTTGTTGCTCTCTGCCCGAAGTGATAAAACTCCGAGAGCTTGTCCCCCATTGCAACTGACGTTTATGGAGAAGGTGACTAGCGCCATCTGGCAACTGAAAGGCAAAGTTTTCAATCTAATAGAAACATTAAGAATATTGAAAAATATTAAAAATATCCCTAAAAGATATTTAATTGAAAACGTAATGGTCCATTTTCCTGGTAACACCTCCATGGTTTCTAAGAAGTGCAAGCCAGACGGATGCTGAAGCGAAGAAGACAAGAGGGAATTCAAAAACTTACAATTCACGACCCCGTCTGTTCAGCTGGTAAATTCCAACGGAAAATGGACCTAGTTACTCAAAGGAGTAAAAACCAATATGAAAATAAAATAAAAATGTATGTATTCCATTTTTATTCAGTTGCAATACGAATGAAAAGCTGTCTTATTTTTCACTTAGAACAGGGAGCGCAAACCAGCACTCTAAATCGACGATGTTCGACTCTAATTGGAGTCATCATCAGAGAGGCGTAGGTTTGCTGCTCTTTGCCGAAGTGATAAAACTCCGAGAGCTTGTCCCCCCATTGCAACTGACGTTTATGGAGATGGTGACTAGCGTCATCTGGCAACTGAAAGACAAAGTTTTCAACCTAATAGAAAAGGGCTTTTATCACTTCGGGCAGAGAGCAGCAAACCTACGCCTCTCTGATGATGACTCCAATTAGAGTCGAAAATCATCGATTTAGAGTGCTGGTTTGCGCTCCCTGTTCTAAGTGAAAAATAAGACAGCTTTTCCTTCGCATTGCAACTGAATAAAAATGGAATACATACATTTTTATTTTATTTTCATATTGGTTTTTACTTCTTTGAGTAACTAGGTCCATTTTCCGTTGGAATTTACCAGCTGAACAGACGGGATCGTCAATTGTAAGTTTTTGAATTCCCTCTTGTCTTCTTCGCTTCAGCATCCATCTGGCTTGCAATTTTTAGAAGCAATGGAGGTGTTACCAGGAAATTGGACCAATAAGTCTTCAATTAAATATCTTTTAGGAATATTTTTCAATATTCCTAATGTTTCTATTAGGTTGAAAACTATGCATTTTATAAAGGACTAGCTGACCCGGCAGACTTCGTACTGCCTCAATAGATAAGAACAAACTTTTGTAAACAATAAACTTAAAATAAACAAAAGGAATTCGTAATTAATAAACAAAAAATGCTCGATGTGAATGAGTTTTTATTATTATTTTTAATGAATTACACAGGATGTTTGAAGTAATAAAGTTTAGTTAGAGGTAACAAAATAAAGCTTGCAGTGCAACAGTTGCAATCTTAAATTTGTTTATCTTATAATGAATATAACAGCTTTATTTTATTTACATTCAAAACAACCCTGTATTTATAATTGGGTTCGGGGTTGTCCAACAATATAGGTGTTGATTAATCAAAATAAAATAAAATTAAAATTAAATATCATTAAATAAAATGAAACAAAATTTCATAAAATTGAATAAAAGTTAATAAAAATAAATAAAACTGAATAAACTTAAATAAAAATAATAAAGAAATTTAAAAAAATAATAAACAGAATCTAATAAAAATAATTAAAATTTAATAAAATGAAATAAAATAAAATAAACGGGAATAAATAAAATACTTAAATTAAATAAAATTAAATAAAATGAAACAAAATTAATTAAAAGTAAATAAAATTTTATAATTTGCTGCTTGTTCTTTTCGTGTGCTCAGAACTTTTCTCCTGCTTGCCGTTCGTCAGAAAAGTTCGATAGAGATATTTTTTGAAAGTTTCGAAAAATTAAGAAATTCATATTTTGCCAAAAGTTAAACAGTTGGACTTTTCTTCGATGAAATTTGTTGCTCGTTCTTCTCCTGTCCTCAGAATATTTCTACGGCTTAAGATATTGTATTTTGGACACCGATTCAGCTAGAGAAAAAATTTTAGTACGGTTCTGTTCGGAATTCAGCAAGGAGTACACCTACTTAATTTAGTATTTTTCACGTCATTATTCTGAGAGTTATGACGTCATACGTAACCCCCTTATGACGTAGAGGTATGAAATATAGATATAAACCTACTCCCAGTCAGACCAAACATAACTGCCAAACTTCAGAAAAATCGGTAAAGTCGTTTCGGAGGAGTATGGCAACAAACACTGTAAAAAGAGCATTTTATACATATAGCTGTAAAAATTTTGGTGGCTACTAAAATGACAATATAAAACCGTATAAACCTTCCCTGAACTTCCACAAAAAATTCAACATCAAAATTAGCCAAATCGGTCCAGCCATTCTCGAGTTTTAGCGAGACTAACGCACAGCAATTGATTTTTATATATAAGATTTTACTTATTTTTTTTACATAACATCTCTTCGCTTAGAGTGGATATGACATAATATAGTAGTGCCCACGTTCAGATATGTTAAGAAGGATAACCAACTGGACACCACTATGGCCCAGGTGTAGAGGAAGCCCAAGAAAAAGGTGGCTGGATGATGTAGAAGAGGATATAAGAGCAATGCATGTTAAAGACTGGAAAGTTCAGTGGAAGGATAGGAAGAAATGGAAAAGAGTCACTACAGCAGCAAAGACACACAGCAAGCTATAAATGACAGAGAAGTAATACACCTCACCCAAGAATAGGATTTTGAACCAAGGATTGTAATGCTTAATGAATGAATGCCTATAAATTATATTTATTTGGGGATAATACAGCGTAGAAAAAGAGAAAGCTATATTACCTGCCTTATTGAGATATTTTATTGATTTGCAAACCATTATATTTTTATGATATTTTCCTTTCAAACTCCAGGAGCCTCTCGTAAAGTCTGTTTTCTCATTAGGTAAACGTTATGCAAATTGCTATTGGCATTCATATATATTGATTAAAGACAATAAGAGAACATGCTTGCCTTTTCTAAACACATAGCGACTTATGATGTCAACGTAAATAAAAGACTTATTAAATTAAATTAAGATAGATATACCCTGGGTGCATTTTAAGATTATCTCCAAGGTTGGTCATTGTTAGAGATAAATATATTCCACACAAACAATGTGAGAAATAATGAATAATTCAGATTATATTATATATTCTGGTGATGATAATTTAAGATACTAAAAGAGATCTAAAATAAAAATTGATAATATTAAACATTCAAAAAAGAAAACTGAATTTATATACAGATACGCCAGTCAATGGGAGCAAGAATAGGATATTACCTCCGAATTCTATCCTACTGCATGGATTTTAATGAAATTTTGGGCCTAGCCTCTACTTATCTCCTAATACAAAGTCTACCCTATGCCGATGTGTGCTTTTATCTTGAGGATGCTTCCCACCCCTTCTTAGGGGTGGAAAATTTTTTGGTTAAAATTACCACGGAATTGGATAGAGAACCTAATTCTAAGCAAAAACTGTTCTATAATTTTTTTTTGAAAACTCAATACATTTTGAGATATTCGTGGTTGAAAATTGGCCATTTTCATTGAAACATAAATACCTTTTCGAACGGTTTTTGGCGAATACCTTAAAAACTATGCATCTAACTAAAAAAAACTATATTAAACATTTTTGTAGGCTATAAAAAAACAAAGGGACACTTGCCTTCATAAATCTTTTAGTTATAATACAAAAAGAGATATGGTAGGTGAAAATAGTTTGTTTTTTGGTACATTCTCAAATTGGTATATTCAACTTCAAATAACAGAGAAACGGTCGATTTTGGGTGTATAATGCTACTAATACCTTTTGTAGTGCTTGAAAAGACCTTTAAAATGAGCTATATTAACCCTTAAACGCCCAACCTTTTTTAGGTTCCATGTACGCCCAAGGGTGGGTAAAAAATGTCCACCTCGAAAATAGCTAATAATTTATTGAGAGTTGTTGGAAATGGATTAAACTTAAGAATCATATGCTTAATAAACACGGCATCATCTAAAATATTAATATACACAATTTACAAACCTTACAACAAAATTATAATGTACATCAAAATTAACATACCAGTAAAAGCCATTAATTCAGATTTGTCGATTTTCTCCACATTCTTCCTTTCAGCCTCCTCATTGGCTGATAATTATGTCGATAATGTAATTATACGTCGATAATTATATGGATTATGTTCCTACCAACGGGAAATTATAGAGAAACCTTTAGTAACAAGTTTTACCAATGGTGTACTTTTTATGCCCACCCATAATTTAACTCAAGATATTACTTTTATTTTCAAAAATATCGGTAAAACCGAATTAATATTCGATAAAGGGCTGTATTTTTAACAATAAATAATTTTTGAAAAATTTTTAAACACCTAATAAATATGTTACAAGGGAGTACGCATTAGGTGGACATTTTTTACCCACCCTTGGGCGTTTAAGGGTTAAAGGTCCATTACATTAAAACTAAGCCAGATGCTGAAAACAAAATTGATAACTAATGTATTTTAAGAAAAAATGAGAAGTAATTTTAACCCCCATCCACCAAAATGTAAATGCATCGTTTTCCTTCCACAATACCTTTTATTATAGTGTTATTTGTATGTTCAAAAAGTTAGACGGGTTTAAAATGAATGATTTTTGAAAAGAAAGATCAAATTATAGAGAGCATTTTTAAATTTTCTTAAAAATCTTCCTTTTTCTCCATGTAACTTGAAAATGATAAGAGATACAGTAATAAAAAATAAAAAGAAAATTTTTATCTGAAAAAGCCCTACATTTTTGTGTGGTATCTTTTTCGTATCTCTTACCTTTTTCGAGTTACATGGAGGAAAAGGAAGATTTTTAAGAAAATTTAAAAATGCGCTCTGTAATTTGATCTTATTTTTTCAAAAACCATTCATTTTAATACAGTCCAACTTTTTGAACATAGAAATAACACTATAATAAAAAGTATTGCAGAAGGAAAACGATGTATTTAAATTCTGATGGATGAGGGGTTAAATATACTTCTCATTTCTTCTTAAAATACATTAGTCATTCAATTTTTTGCAGAATATCTCGCTTTAGACCAGGGCGCATCTGTAAAAATATTAGTACATTTGGACGTTGAGAGGTGACTCAAATTTTTTGCAGAAATTGCTTGAAAATTAATCAAATAATAATATTAGAGTTATCCTCCCTCTCAAAAAGGTCCGGAACATTGTTTAAATAATCAAAATGTCAAAAAATGAAGGAAAAATTCGATTTTTTTCTTCGTTTTTTTATTATAACTTTAAAAGTATTCATTTTCGAGAAAAGTTGTACTAACATAAAAGTTGCGTAATTAAATTTCC
Organism: Diabrotica virgifera virgifera; assembly: GCF_917563875.1. Taxonomy (NCBI): domain Eukaryota; kingdom Metazoa; phylum Arthropoda; class Insecta; order Coleoptera; family Chrysomelidae; genus Diabrotica; species Diabrotica virgifera. Next base: position 231,995,359 of record NC_065446.1, on the reverse strand, counting down.
TACATTATAGAGTTAGTTAAAAATTTAAAAAATAGTCAGCCTTGTTGCAAAATAGCAATAATTGCGAAAAAACCATACAAAAACAAGTATTCGCATTTTACGTTTTTCAACCATTTATGCTACACTTAGGACCTTCATATTTCACCCAGAAAAACTATATGGTTTCATAGATTTTGCAAAATAAATTTTGCAATCCAGCTTTTGCAAAAAAAATTCATTTTTTCAAAATGTTACAGGACTGAAAATAAAGCAGATAGCAAGTTGAAATTTTTTTTGCATATAGAAGTTTACTGTACCTTTCATTTGCAATTTTGAAAACTTGACTTAGTGAAAAAACTGTACAGAACAAAAGTTGCTTAGAATTAATCAGTTTATTCACTTCCGGACTTATTTTAAAGGTTTCTTTTTTCAACCCCGAAAAGGGGTGAAAGTCACCCCCAGGGTAAAAGCAGACATCGGCACAATATCACTTGTTTTGTTTGACATGTTAGCTACGTGTATGCCAAATTTCATGTCAATCCAAGTGGTTTTTTTTAAATTTAGAGCAAAACCGTGAGTGAACGTACTATAAACCGTTATTTTTGCAATAATTTATTAATAACGAAGTCGGAACGTGGTTTAAGCTACTAAGCTACCACGACTAGCGGCAATCGATTTAGCGTATAAAAATACTATGAAAAAGACTACAAGCAATTCGAGCTTTTCGGCGAATAAACAATTATTTTGTTATAACAAAATAAGTTTAATTATAAGTTATATTTAATTATAATTTAACTTAAGTATAATAATTTTATTTTTACAACAATTAATTTCTACCAGACAGCATATAATACTGATTATTATATTTTAAGCATTTAATTTTGCTGTACCGGAGAACTGATGATGCTTTGTAAATTATAGAAAGCGACACCGGTCGTCTATGGTAAAATAAAAGTGATTGTGAGTAAATTCACTATTTATTTGATTTTTCCAAAATTTGAAATTAACTCACACATGCAACGTATTCAATATTTTAACTATCGTTGCAACGTGATATTAATTACAGTTTGCAAAAGTCCTTACGTAACAGCCCCAAAACATATTAAAATTACTCTCATTTTGAATTACCTTCTGAAAAGTTACGTTGAATATCAGACTGTTAATTCTGATTCACTTTCGTAAACGAAACAATGTCGGAAGATAATAGAACCGTCTTTCAGTCTTATAAAGAATGCCGAAAGTGACAGGTAATTAATAAAAGACAGCGGTGTCTGTAAAGTACAATAAAAGCACAAACAAATACAAAAAAAAATAAAAATTATTTAATGAAAGTGATGAAGTGCAAGATCTGTTGCAACCTACAGAACCGGACTCAAAAACACAAACAAACTAAAATATTTTTAATTATTGAATGAACGGTTCATCATTGTAAACGAACTGTATACAGTTTATTCGCATAAGGTATGCACTAGAACACTAGATGTAAACATTAGTTGACAGCGATCCCGTCGCGTCGTCAGCAACGAACGAGGTGGCTATTGTTCAAGTTTTGGGATTGTTCAAAAATGTAACAAAAGGAAAGAGGTTGGTTATTGAACATGGTGGTAGAAAAACATATCCTAAAGTGTTTTTATTTTGTTTTTATTTCTAGAAATAATGAGAAATTGGCAAATTTACTTTACACAACAAACAAAAATGAAGAAGAAAGGTAAACTATTCGTTAAATTGAATATAATCACATAGTAGTAGTAGAAATAGCTAAAACAGAAAGAAGAAGAAATTGAAATGAAGGACCTAAAAAACAATAAAAGCACAGAAATAATAGAATTATATTATCTGCGGAAATGATAAAAGCAGGAGAGAGAAGTCTACATAAAGAGAGAGGGTAATCAATACATCAATATAAGACCTAAATCAATACACGGAAAAGATATTGGACGAATATCAGGCAGACAGAAAATAAATATGCAGGAAACCATCTTTCAAAATGGCCATCAATGTATAGCATTCGCAGACGATTTAACATACTAATATAATAAAAGCCAAAAAAATTGAGTTTGTAATAAATAAGGACGAGACAAAATACATGGTGAAAATGGGAGAAAAACATACAGAAAACCTTTGCACATTGGAGATAGGAGAAAATACATGCGTGTTCAAGATAGATTCAGCATTTACTTACTTGAAGAATAGCAGAAAGAAACAAAAAATATGGAGCATTGCCATCATTAACGAAATCCAAATATGTCTCAAGAAAAACAAAAATTAGAATCTACAAAACAGTTATCAGGCTTACTAGTACATGTGGTGAGACCGCTGCCCTCTGAAAAAATTTCTGATTCGGTTTCTTTGTGGATTCCTGTTCAAAAATATATCCTTTAAACAAATCTGAAGGGTGCCGGGCGGAATTTTTGGGCAGAAATTGTTTAAACAATTTTTTTAAACAAATACAAAAGATCACCTTTTTTGATCCGAAGAATATGTTTTTAGGTTTTTTGGGACATTCTAAACAAGAAAAATATCTTGTTATTTTTCTCAAAAATTAATAGTTTTCGAGTTATAAACGATTTAAAATCTGAAAAATTCAAAAATACGCATTTTCAAGGCTTAAAAACTCATATTTAAATTAGTATTTTTGAGGTTGCCAAGTACTTGAATTGTCGTTTAAACATTCATTTTCAAGATTCTGCAGACTGATCGGGTCGAACTTTTTACACCATTGTTATTTAATTGTTAATTATGCGTGTCCATCCTATTTTTTTGTCGGTGCGGAGCGCACTATTTCCAAAAATCTCCTATTTTCCTCCGAAAACTGTATTTTTTATATTTTTCGGGACATTCTAAATAAAATAGGTTTCTTGTCATTTTTCTCAATTAATAGTTTTAAAGTTATAAGCGATTTAAAGCGCATTTTCAGATTTTAAATCGCTTATAACTTTAAAACTATTAACTTTTGAGAAAAATGACCCTATTTTATTTAGAATGTCCCGAAAAATCTAAAAAATATTTTTTTTTTAGGAAAATAGGAGGTTTTTGGAGAAAGTGCGCGCCGCTCCGACAAAAAAATCGGATGGACACGCATAATTAACAATTAAATCACAACGGTGCAAATTAAAGTTAGACCCGATCAGTCTGCAGAATCTTGAAAATGAATGTTTAAACTACAATTCAAGTACTTGGCAAACTCAAAAATACTAATTTAAATATGAGTTTTTAATCCTTGAAAATGCGTATTTTCGAATTTTTCAGATTTTAAATTGCCTATAACTCGAAAACTGTCAACTGTTGAGAAATATTACAAGATACCTTTATTGTTTAGAATGACCCAAAGAACCTAAAAATATATATGTTCCAGGGCAATAAAACGTGATCTTTTGTATTTGTTAAAAAAATTGTTTAAACAATTTCTGCCCAAGAATTCCGCCCGGCACCCTTCAGATTTGTTTAAAGGGGACATTTTTGAATAGGAATCCACAAAGAAACCGAATCAGAAATTTTTTCAGACGGGAGCGGTCTCACCACATGGACTATACAGCTACCTATGCATGCGAAACATAGTGCTTAAAAAATCAGAAATAGACCTTTTAGAAAGATGGGAAAAGAAAATACAAAGAGCAATATATGGAGGTGTGAAAATAGATGGTTAATGGAGAAAAAGGAGTAATAAAAAACTTGAAGAACTATACAACGAACCAAAAATAAGGACGAATCAAAGTAGAGAGAATAAGATATTTAGGACACATTTTGAAATAATGGGAAAGAAAAGAATGCTAAAAATCGTACTATCACTAAAGCCAATACAAAAAAGAAGAAAAGGTAGACCAAGAAAGAGATGAAAGGACAGCGTATATGAAGACTTACAAAAAAGTAATATTGAGAATTATTGGAAAGACAAAACACTGGACAGAAATAAATGGAAGGATGTGGTTAAGAAATGTCTGGATAGACTTACCTGAAATAGTTTTCTATTTATATAAACTATATATATAATTATCTATTTTATATAAACAAATATAAATAGTCATTATAATGGAAAATTAAACTTTTCAGCCCTAGGTCTTCAAGGTCTGTTGAGCTTTATGAATAAATAAATAATCACTAATATTCTAGTGTAATTATCTTTAAGTCCGGTCCTGGAGGTATTAAACGTAACAGATACTCTGGTAGGTGTACATATATGGCAAGCGAATGACGTGCCTTTTACAAAATGTTATTAATAATAAAATGACAATGGGTTTGGTATTTCTTACCTTCTTTAGATGTTTGTTGACCCATTTTGTAAAAGTTTTCTTCTGAACGGCGTCTCTTTCGTCTGAAAAAAACAAAAAAAAACGGTGATTATTAATCGTTGTTCATTACACATTATTACACAAGGGCGTAGGTAGCAATTATGAAGATACTGTTTTTTATATTATTGACATAATAAAAGTGTCAGATAAAAGTATTACAGCATACAAATAATAAATATTATTCTATGATTCATGTTATTGTAATACATATTGTTAAGAGAACGACATTAAGCTCAGTTTCGAAGATATCCACAGAACGAATTGTGCTGCCAAAGATTTTAGGAAGGAATAAATAAGCTATAGATTTCTTCAAAAATATGGGGTTGGACCAAATAAAGTGAATCATTGGTTACTCATTCTCCGACGCACAAGAAAGATAATATAATGACAGAAAAAGTCAAACGAATTACATGGCCCAACTACATACTAATTACATCCTTACCAAGGAGAAAAGAGAGAGGAGGAGAATTTACATTATCTTCTATGTGTACTTAGTGTTTGCTATGCTATATAACAGGGGTGGCCAAATTGTGGCTCGCGAGCCACATGTGGCTCTTTGAAGAATTATTTGTGGCTCTCGATAAATGTACCTACCTCAATTACTTTTAATTTTTGTGTTTCAAAATGTCTTAAATTACTGAGAACAAATATAAAAGACTAAGTGTAGCATCAGGACTTAAAGGAGACCCCTTATTACTAAATAGTGCTATTCAATTTTGCGTTAGAATATGTAATAAGTAAAATATCATCTGAGCTGATAGGGGGAATTGCAAATCGAGAATCAAAATTATTGTTGGCCTTTGCGCATAATTTAGGTGCAGTCGCTCATTCTACAAGAGACGTGAGATAGGTGTTTTCACAACTCAAAGAAGAAACAGGTAGTCTGGGCCTTCAAATAAATGAAGAGACGATGAAATATATGTAACTAACCAAAAATCCAAGACCAAGAGTCAGGCAGAACATGCTAGTAACCAAAAATCCAAGGCCAAGAGTTAGGCAGAGCATAACTATAAATGACCACAACTTCGAAGTAGTAAAAGAGTTTAAATATCTAGGGACCGTAATCACAGATGTCTCAGCAAAGATAGCTGTGTGCAATAGAGCATTATACTCTCTATCATCATCATTAAGATCTAAGCTGCTAAAAAACAATCTAAATTAAGACTGTACTTTAGTGTACATGCCAATTATTCGCCCAATTGTTACATATGGAAGTTAAATGTGAAAAGTAATCAGAATTGGTCACGGTGTATGGTACTAAAAACATCGTCAGACATATAAAAGCTAAAAGATAAGATGAGCAGGTCATGTCTTAAGATTAGAGGAAGGCAAAAGGGTTACAGGCAGTGTTTTTGAGAGACGGTAAAAGATCAGTACGCCGTCCCCGAAAAAGGTGGAAGGATGATGAAGAATCAAATTATCCTGAATTGGTAAAGGCGGCTTGTAGAATTATTTGCATATTTAAAACAACGATGTAAACTATTTTATTTCACTTTAAAATTCGTGAAATCCAAACAGCGAGAGAAAAATTTAATACCTTTTTTACACTTATTAAAAAATTGTTTAAATTGCGGCTCGCGAAAAATTTCAAATTTTGAAAAATGGCTCGGACTATCAAGGAACTTGGCCACCCCTGCTATATAAATTAAAACTGAAATAATTTTTATCATCTCTAATAGTCTTATGGTATTGAGTCATGTCTCTTATGTTTATCTATTATTTAATCTATGTTTATCTATTATTTTATGTTTATCTATTATTTAATGGTAGTATGTACTATCAAAAAATGCACCTTATCAAAAATTATTATAATACTAATGATCAACATGCTTGAAACAAAAATGTATCGTCATTTTTTCAATTACCGATTGAATCATTATGTATGTCGATGACTCAAGAATCCGATTGGAACGTGTGACTTTCTTGGCAAGTATCTATATCAAATTCTTTATTAGAATTCAAGATTTCATGGCACGATCATATACCAAAAATAGAAATTAATGAAGAGGATGTCTTAGATAGCTCAGTTGTTGATAGCTCAGCTTGTTATCAGTATCTTAGATAGCAACCTTAAATGGTCCCTTTATATCGATGTGTTAAAGAAACTATCCTCAGCTTGTTATGCAATAAGATCTGTTTCGAAAGAACTCAATTTAGCCTCTTCCAAAATAACATATTTTTCTCTGTTCGAGTCGCATCTTCGATATGGTCTTCCTTTTTGGGGTTCTGGTACAGCTGCCCAATCCGATGTTATTTTTAAATTATAAAAAAGACGAATAAGATATTTGGCCTCAGATGAACAACACATTGCAGAAGCTACTTCGAGGATCACGAAATTTTAACACTTCCTCCTTTATATTTTATAAACTGTATACCGATCCCGTCCACCGAGTTAGTAAAGAAATCTATATTATATTCTGCAAAAAAACTATACAACCATCTTCCTCTGCAACTTAAATCTGCAACATCTTTCCCAAGTTCCGTAAAATGACAAAAGCCTACTTATTTGAAAGACATATTATTCTGTAGAAGAATTTTTTAATCAATAACTAAGAAATTACAGCATTCGTACATAAAAGTAGTATTTTTATCTATATTCGGGTAGAAAATAAAAAAACTCTATCTTAACTTCTACCATATCTTATTTAACTTATTCTTTATTAAGGTTAATTATTTGAGATTTATTTAAATTTTGCAATATATTGTTTTGTTTTACTTATTTATTATTTTTTAATTTATACTGACGATTTATGTAATTTTAGTAAATTGTAGATATTTATTACAAGCCAAAAACAATAAAGCACTTGGACCAGATCAAATCCCTGTTGAGCTACTTAAACTTTTGGATGAGGAAAACATTACCTACTTGACTACTTTCTTTAACAAAATTTACAACGAAGGAAAAGTACCAGATGATTGGTTGGAGTCACTGTTTATAACATTACCAAAGAAAAGCAGGCCCACCAAATGCAGCGATTTTAGACTAATCAGTTTGATGAGTCACACACTTAAGATACTTTTACGTATTATAGAAAACCGAGTATTCCTTCTGTGCGAAACTAGAATGGGTAATAAGCAATTTGGATTTAGAAATGGTCTAGGAACTAGAGAAGCACTATTTTGTATACGTGTTGTATACGAAAGAACGTTTATGTTTGTTTCATCGACTTCGAGAAGGCATTCGACCGAGTACAACATGATACACTTTTCGATTGCCTGCAGGCAGCAGGACTTGACCATTACGATATAAGACTGCTGAAATACTTATATTACAATCAAGTAGCCTCTATCCAAATTGGAGACAGTCGTACTGAAAAACTGCCGATAAAACGTGGAGTACGACAAGGTTGTGTTTTATCACCCACCCTTTTTAATCTGTACTCTGAAGAAATCTTTAGGGAGGCTTTGGATGACAGACAAGAGGGAGTAAGGCTAGACGGAGAAGTAATCAACAATATTAGATACTCTGACGATACAGCCATTCTAGCTGAAAATTTACAAGATCTTCAGACACTACTAAATCTAGTCAGTGAAGCAAGCTAACGGAGAGGCCTTAAAATCAACATTTCAAAAACAAAGTGGATGGCAGTTGGAAAGATTAATATAGATCAAGGTCAGCTTTCTCTTGATGGACAGGAGTTAGAACGGGTAAATCATTTCAAGTACCTTGGCAGCTGGTTAAATGTAAATTGTGACTCTGATGAAGAGATAATAACTAGGATCGAAATATCACGGAAGGCTTTTATGACCTGGAAACCAGTTTTATGTAATAGAAGCCTGTCGATGAATATTCGAAAGAAGGTGCTGAAATGTTATGTGTGGTCATCCTATTGTATGGTTGTGAGACATGGACGTTAAAAACCACAATGCTAAACAAAATATGTAGAAGCATTCGAATTGTGGTGCTATCGACGAATCCTAAAGATATCGTGGGTTTCGCACACTTCCAATGAAGATGTTCTTCAAATGATGAATTCGGAACGTCTGCTCATAAGCATCATAAAGAGGAGAAAAACAGAATACTTCGGCCATATAATTAGAGGACCTAAATACCATCTGCTTCGCCTTATAATACAAGGAAAAGTGGAGGGAAAGAGAAGGATTGGTCGAAAGCAACTTTCATGGCTGCGTAATATTAGACAATGGTGTGGCTGCACAGTAGAAGAATTATTTCGCGCAGCAGCCGATAGAGAGAGATTTCAGGAAATTGTAAACATGATGACGGCCAACGTCTGAATACATACACGGCACCTAAAGAAGAAGAAGAAGATATTTATTATTGTTTTGATTTTCGACTGTTTTAAAGCTTTGTCTACAAAATTGTACAATTTTCAATGGCAATAAAGCGTATTTCTATTCTATTCTATTGAGTCATGACTATTATGTTTATCTATTATTAAATTAAATTAATTTTCTATTAATACATATTAGATGATAAAAACTTTATTGTTAGTTTTATTTAATTACCTAAATAGTAATAAACACATTAAATTTTAATGGTAATACTATCAGAAAAATGGTGTAATGATATATATCATAATTTTTTCAATTATCGATTGAATCATTATGTATGTCAATGACTCAGGAATCCGAGCGGAACGTGTCACTCACTTTCTTGACAAGTATCTATATCAAATTCTTCATTAGAATTCAAGATATCATGGCACGATCATATACCAAAAATAGAAATTAATGAAGAGGATGTCTTGTTTTTGTGTTATTATACCAAGAATTTGTTTAATGCTTCCCGAGTCACGACTTTTGTGTATTCGAACGTTATTCATCATCCTAATGTAAAAGTTAACAGAAACACAGATGAAATTCATGATTAGGTTACATTGTTTGAGTTCTTACTCGCGCTTTGGAAATACCAGATTTGTTGAAGCTCGATGGGACTTGAAATTGATCTAACCGCAATGATATATCAAAACGTTCCTTCTTTTATTTTAAAAATGATTGTTTCTCTTTCTCAATTATTTTTAACTCAAGTATAAACATTAAATAAATTTTGTTCCCAGACAATTGCGTAAAACTGAATTTCTATCGAAGTAAAATTTATTAAAAAGCTTCAACATAGAAGTACAAAACTTCTGTTGTAATTGTTATAAGTCTTTAATTAAAAATGAAATTAAAAATCCAAATGGATTAGAATATTAGAATAATAATTGTTCAGAACGAACGTTTTCGAACCTATCAGTCCATCATCAGTGAAATCATATTCTTGCTAACTAGCCCCAGAACCAAACAATGGTTGTGATTATAATTTAACACTTTAACTGCCATGTGTACCATATTATATGGACACAGGCAATTTTAGTTCCCTGCCATGTGTACATATATTGGACACAGGTTTTATCAGCGTTTCAACCATGTGTCCGTAGTTGGTACACATTTACCGTGTATTTAAATGGGAATACCATTGAGTCTGGCATAGAACTATAACATTTAAAAATATCCTGGTATTTTTTTAATTTTTAAAGGTATAAAAGATAATAAAATAAAATACATTAACGTTTTTTTTTATTTTTATGACAGTACAGCATATTATAATCAAAAGTAACATAGAATGTAGTATTTTTTAAATAGAAAATTAAGTACTGAGAGTCAATTTTTTTGTACATGTTTTAGATATTTTTTGTGAAAACATGGTTGGCAAAGAAACATTCTAAGTACATAAAGTCTTCACATCCGTTGCATACCCATGTTATTCCTTTTGTGTTTTTTACAGCATAATTTCGACCATGTAGTTCAGAGTTTTTTTTGTAACAAATCATGTTTGGCTTGAACTTGTACAGGAAGGGGTAGATTACTACTTTGAGGAAGTTGCATGAACACATTTTCTTTGAAATTTGTAACTGACATTTTGCTTTGGTTGATGTTATTGAAAATAATTAGAGCATTCTCTTACTGGAAAATAACGGACTATTTTACCTTTAGTGTCCATCTGTGCTACTCGTGGCCTGCAATTAGATATTAGGAACAATTTCACAATCACACTTCGCGTGTACCAAATGAGGACACAGCAATTTTTACAAAAATAACCAAAAAACAAATCTGATTTTATGACTTTTGCTAAAAACAAACACAAATAGAGTAATTAAGAAGAAAAAAATATTTTGGCCCAGAAGACCCGGTACTAAATTTAATCTGAATTTACCTGGCAGTTAAAGTGTTAATCTACATTCTAATGTGTTGAAATTGAAAAGGTTTAACGCCGATGTTCTGGGAACATGGTGAACCCCTAGGCGAAAAATTTAACAACCACCTTGGGCCACGAATGTCTGCCAAGTGACTTGGCAGACATTCGTGGCCCAAGATGGTTGCTAAAGTTTTCGCCTAGGATTTCAAAATGTTCCCAGAGGTTATCTTCTAACATCGGCGTTAAGAATTTTCGATTTCAACACATTAGAATGTAGATTAAATTAAAATCACAACCATTGTTTGTTTCTGGGGCTAGTTAGCAAGTATATGAGTTCACCGATGATGGACTGATATGTCCGAAAACGTTGGATCTCATCACATTTTATACAATCCATTGGGATTTTTTAGTATTTTATTATATTATACCTATTACATAGAAGTTTGATGTTTGATTTTGCGGTTATTACAGCAAGTACTTCAAAGTTCCTGAAGATGGACTGATAAATTAGAAAACGTTCCTTCTAAACAAGTATTGTAATCCATTTTGATTATTACAACAGAAGTTTTTTGACTTCGATACTAAAGTTTTTTGAAAACTATTAGAACACATGATGGAGTTAGAAATGCAAATGCCTGAGTATCACTCTATCAAGCCACGAGAGATAGAAGCAGAAGACTACGCACGTTAACAGAGCAAACAGAGCTTCGTGAAATAATAAAACGAAACAAAAAATATAAGGCAAGAAGATAAAAGTAGAATTTACATTAGACCAATGGTGATTTATGATATGGAAACAACAAAAGTTCATAATAAACACAATCCTCTTCTATAGTTTGATTTTAAACCAAGAGGAGTCAAACTAAAATTCACACCCAAGAAAGTCACTAGAAAAATCACCAAATACATCTTCTTTTTTGGTTGATCATATCGGCCTTCAACGGCAATCCATTCATATTATGTATATAACGTAACACGTCGCTAAAGAGTTCTAAAAATAACTGTTTTTTATATAAAAGTAGACTAAAAATCTAAACATTAAAGGAATAACGCAGAAAACACAAAAAATCACCGATATAACTTAATACGGCTTTTCATTCACAGTCATTTGTTTCGAGTTTCTGTCATATGTCGTATAATCCGTGCAAATTAATATTATACACAGATTATACAAAATATGACAGAAGGTCGAAACAAATGACAATCGATGAAAAGCCCTATTAACCCCAGAGACATGTAAAGAAAATAGACTTGGCTAGGGATATGCCACTCAATGCATCGGGGTGTAACGTCGACATCGTATTTTAGTCTTCAAAAAACCTCCGAAAAGTCCTCAGAAAACTGAAGACGTGCGATAGAAAATGTGCTGCTAAAGTGACATAACAATTATCATATTTTCATGAATGCTTCACACTTATCCAATACCAGCATAGCTGCAGTTCCACCTTATCTTTAGAAAACTACTGGACAGTGGTAGATTTAAGGGGGGGGGATAGGGAAACACGGTCCAGAATTAAAGAAAAAATTGTTGAAACATGATTATTACACATTGAAATACATTAGCTTACATGCAACTTACTACAGACAGACAAATTCCACCCAACTAACTCGGCAGTCACAAAAATTAAGGGAACTTATTGCACATGTTATTTTCTATGTCTTGTAGTTTGGGTTTCCGTCACTGCTACATAAGCGCCATCAGAAAATTGAGGACCAACCACAATAAGTGCTGCTAGAGCAGAACAAGACACCTTACGTTTTCACGCATGCAGAATAGAGTGCCTCTAAAAATCATTAGATATGCGCCGACGAAGCAGTAGTTTTTGCAAATAGCTTAGCTTAGATGATTTGCAAAGAATAATCTCCAGCATATCAGATATGAGTGCGGAGTATAAAGACTTTAGTAGGAGTTTTTTTTTATACGGAGTATAAAAACTTTAGTAGGAGAAACTTTATAGTTTGTACTGGAGTCTGAATGCGAAAAGAAAAAATAAAGTACATACATTGTAGTAGGTGAACGCGAAATATTCCTAACTGTCGAATTATTTTAGGTGAATTTTTCTGTTTGTAGTAAGTTGCATGTAAGCTAACGTATTTCAACGTGTAATAATCATGCTTTAACAATTTTTTCTTTAATTCTGGTTACGGGAGGAATTCCCTTATTTCCCCCTAAATCCGCCACTGTTCAGTAGTTTTCTAAAGATAAGGTGGAACTGCAGCTATACTGGTATTGGATAAGTGTGAAGCATTCATTAAAATAATATGATAATAATTATTGTTATGTTACTCTAGCAGCACATTTTCTATCGCACTTCTTCAGTTTTCTGAGGACTTTTCGGAGGTTTTCTGAAAGACTAAAATACGATGCATCTATTTTTGACCACGAATTCATATGCAACACGCAAATATGCATGAAGAAAATTAATCTGTCGTCTTTCAGTAATAAATATTTTCATTCACTTGACCGTGAATTTTAGTGCACTTAACGTAAACCGAGTATCTGAATTTAAGAACTTCAGAAGGCTGTAGCTCGAGAATAATAGTTTTTCAGACCTAGGTGCAATGGACTTTTTTAATCTACTCACTGAGGACTATCATTGACCAAACTTTCGTTAAATTTGACCGGGACCACTTTTCCATAAGGAGTGTTGCAGGGTCCTTCGAATTACTCCTCTTGGTTTAAAAACAGATCATAGAAGTGGATGACCTTTTACTGCAACCATATAGTCATAATTTCTAGTGGTAACAAGAATTAAGTGAAAACTCTGTTCTAATTTATGACCCGTTTTATTATTTAATCATAAAAGAATTTTAAATTCGAAAAAAGATACAACGCTATTACTGTTTGTTTTTTTTTTGTTAAACAAAATATTTATGACTGGAGTTACGTTTCAGAACTAAATATTACAAGAGAGGTATTCATACACGCTTTTCTTATCTTTATCAAGTAGACTTAACGTCTGCATCACACATATCTTTTATATTTGTATTTAAAAGTAGTAATAGGCCAGTTTATGAAGCATTCTTACACAAATGTAATAAACATCAGAAATGTTCATTAATATAACGAGTGATTGAGAAAAATATTAATTAAAGTAGGCTGTGGTAGGTACTTTGGCCATTTTCGCAGCATGTACTAATAACTGTCATATTTAGGATGAGAGGACAGGAGAGGAGGATGACTGTCATACCAAGAAGATAAATATGCTAAGTAAACAATATTACAAAAGTTCTAAGATACTTTGAACGAATTACAGCTTAAAAAATAATGTTACCGAAGAAATAGGCCTCAAGATGACCACACACCAGGGAGAAGACCTTCTGTCTCCTTTAAGAGCTGCTATCAAATTCTTAATCTCACCCAACATATTGAAGATGGTTTTAAACGGAAAGAAATAACAGGAGTGGCGTTCATAGACCTAACTGCCGCCTATGACACAGTTAACCATCAACGGCTACTGGCAAAGCTATACGAAACTATAAAGGATTTCCGACTAACAAGGCTAGTGAAATGTCTCGTCTAGAATAGACGCTTCTACGTAACGCTCCAGTCCAAGAACAGTCGGTGGAGGGCCAAAAAAAATGGGCTACCACAGGGAAGTGTCCTCGCGCCCATACACCAACAAACAAGGCAGTTTATTTACGCTGATGATACAGCTGTGGCAGCTCAGGGAAGAACCTTCAATGAAGTCGAAGTGAAACTGACAGATGCCCTGGGAGACTTAGCTCTATACTACGATAAAAACCATCTGAAACCCAATCCCACAAAAACCCAGGCATGTGCTTTCCACCTTAGAAACAAGCATGCCCGAAGGCCGCTGGAGGTGGAATGGCGTGGTCAGATGCTGGAACACAACGAGACGCCAAAACACCTTGGCGTCCGTCTGGATAGAACTCTGTCTTATCGATACCACTGTCAAGATGTCAAGAAGAAAGTAAGTGCCAGAAATAATATCATCCGCAAGCTAACTAATACAAAATGGGGAGAGGAAATGGCTGCTGGATACAATTTACCGTATCCGACTTGGAAAGCGCTAAACAGACTAAGAACCGGCGTTTCACGTTGTGCTAGTAACCTGAAAAAATGGGGATACCAGGAGGACGATACCTGCGACTGTGGCGCGGTTCAGACCAGCCGGCATCTACTATTATGCACAGAGATGAGAGACCTGCACAGAAGAAGACTTAATTATAGCAAATGACAGGGCCATACGTGGCCAACCATTGGAAATACAGAATTTAAAGTTGTTGGTGTTCCGGACACAGAAAGTAAGTAAAGTCCTTTAAGAAGGTTGTCTATCATTACGACTATGTTCATCTTTGATACTGCTGCTCTAAATAGCGCAATACAGTTAGAATTGTACCATAAATCTTAAATTGTTTAGCCAGGATGTACGTCGTCGGCCTATGCTTCTTCTGTCCAGTATCTTTCTCTGTATAATGATCTGCAGCAACGTATATCTCTCACCTCTCATGACATGACCTAGATACTGCAATTTTATTATTGCAGTATGTGGGTCATGTATGCAGTATCTTATAATTGTATTTAACATCTCCTTTTCCTTGTCCATTCTTTTTAAAACGTCATAAAACGCCGAACAAAGAGTCAAAATATAGATAATGACTTAAAAGTCATACAAGAATGGCTTAGAAATGGAGCAAGACCTGTTTAGCAGAAAATAACCACACATCCTCCTCCTCCTCAGTCGTTTCCTCATTGCTGAGTGTCGTGATTCCCTATAATACGAGCAACTATCTCTTTCCATCGGCTTCTGTCCCGAGCTTCCCTCATGGATTCATATAATGTTTTTCCACTGGCTTTCTGTACTTGATCCGTCCATCGAGTAGGTGAGCGACCTCTACTTCTGCGCCCTTCAACATTTCCCGAAATTATAAATCTCTCAAGATTATCATCACTTCTTCTTGCAATATAACCGAAAAATTTTAAGACGGTGGAGAGGCAAATAGAGGAAAGTCGAGTCTGAATATTAAGCTCTTGGAGGATTGAGTGATTTGTTCTGTGTTCCGTCCATGAGATCTGAAGCATTCTTCTCCAGCACCACATTTCAAAGGCGTCAATCCTATTTCTGTCGTCCGATTTCATTTCCATGTTTCGGATCCGTAATTAAATATGAGAAAAATTAAGGCACGTACTAATCTTATTTTGGTGTTCTTCGACAAGGAGCGATCTTTCCAGATTTTCGATAATCGACTCATAGCGTTTTTGGCCATGCCTATTCTCCTATGTATTTCCGTTTCACAAGATCCTGTATTACTGATGTATGTAGGATCCTAGATAATTGAACTCGTTAACCACTTCAAACTGTTCCAAGACTCCTGTTGTCTGAAGTGAATTTAAATAATCTACTATCATAATTTTTGTTTTTTGTTTATTGATCTTGAGACCACATCTATTGCTTTCGGCTTCCACTAGCTGCAGCAGGCTGGACATTTCTTCTTCGGATGCAGTTATTAATGTTGTATCATCTGCATATCTGAGATTTGAGATCTTCTTTCCTGCGATAGAATTCCATGTGTCGAGTGCTTTTCTCATTATATATTCCCCATATAAATTAAAAAGAGTTGGAGATAGAATACATCCTTGTCTGACTCCTCTGACTATTTTAAAAGGATCGGAGTTATGGTTTTCAATTCTTATGGTTTTATAGTAGAAATTGCCTATTTGTAGGCTCGTTTATACTACTCGTTCGATTTTAAATAAGAAATGCATTGAAAACATCACTCAAGCACCATGTGTTTATAGCTTTGTTTAACAATAAAAAAATTAATTTTTAGCAATGCAACTAATCAAAACCGATAGAATTTGACTTGAACTTTCAAATTGCAATTTTATTTTTTAATCAAAAGTTATTCGGGGTCAAAAATTGCAATTTTTCGATTTTTTGAAAGTTCAACCGCGTTTATCTCGAAAACTATGCACCCTACGAAAAAACTGTAAGACCCAACGTGTAAGAACATTTTTTGCTTAGAATGACCCAAAAAATACAAAAAAAAAATGTTTTGTTTTGCGAAAACTCGCTGTTATGTAATTCCTCAAGTTCTTTGTTTATAACAATCGTATCGACATCCGGATCAACTATTGCCCAAAAAATTCGTATTCTACGGGTCAAAATACATAAAAAACTTGGGTAAGTCCATCTGAATAAAGGAGTCCGTTGTATCCCCCCTGGCGACAGGACTAAATAGTAAAAACAATAATTTTATTTTCACATACAAACAATTTTGACGTCACTAAAACTGTGGCTATCTTCACGTCTATTTACTTTTTTTTACTTTTCACGCGAATGACTGGAGTTGGATTCGCTGCCCAGGAGAAACTTTTTTTTAATAATATTTCTTTAATACTATTTAATAAATCCAACCTGAAGCAATTACCCAAAAAACGTTTAGTGATGTTTATACGAACATAAGGAACGAAAGCAAAAAAAAAAGAAAAATATTAAAACCAATAATACTGATACTGAAAGGTGTTGGCAGCCCCGCCAACCCCCTGCAGCCGCTCTAGTGTGGGGCTGCCAGTTCAGATTTATGGCATCAATATTGCTAATTTGAGGTACGCGGAATATACTGCAAATAGTTATGCAGGTGTCGCGAAGATATAGTTACGAATAACTTCAATGTCTGATTAATAGGCTTAACACATAGATAAACAACACAAGGAGAAACACCATAAAGGAAAAATGAGATGGTTGCCAGTAAAACATCAATAAAATCGGAAGTGGTAACCTCTTGTAATAAACAGATGTATCCTTTTATACTGGACCAAGTCGATCAGTTGAAATATCCTTGTGTCTGGAGAGAAAGGGGTTTATTCATGTCGTCGATTTGGAGCAGAGGAATTGGCAGGAGTATTCGGAGAAACTGAAAAGTACGAGCAAGGTGGACAGGACACAATTAAAGGAGAGTGAGAGGAAGAGCAATTTTGGAGACAAAGGTTAGTTTCGTCATTTTAGTAAACAGAGACTATCAATCACGACCACCTATTTAGATTGAATTAGAGTTATTCATTTTGTTGGTTTTATGGAGGATTAAAATAAATGATAATTTATTGTTGAGCACTAAAATTAAGATATCTTTAATTTGGATATAAGTTTAATTAATATGAATTGATAATTTTGGATGTATGATTTGATGGATGTTTGAAATTTTATTATGCTAATCATTGTATGGTACATGTTTATCCAAAATGTTTACTTTTAATATTTGAATGATTTTAAAATATAACTTTTGCTTTATAATTTCATAAATTTGTTGTAAAATTATTTTTCCTATTGTCTATCCCTTTTCGTCAAAGGCAACTAGCAAAAAATACTTTGAAGCCACGTTTGTTTTTGATTAGTAAAAGAGCCCTGAGATATCATATTAATTTCTTTAATTGATTTCTTTAATTTGATTTTAATATTATTTAATTTCTTACATTTGAGCAAATCACAACAATACATAAAAATAAGTAAGAACATATGTTACAGTTCAAGTTGATTATCCCGTTGGAGTTGACTCCAACTAGTTGGAGTCGACTCTAACGGCTGGTTTCAGTAAAAGTTGATTATAAATATAAAATGAAGATTTATATTCAACATTTACTAGTAAAAGTAGACTCCAACTAGGAAAAGTATACTCTTCCCAATGCAATTTAGTAAAAGTTGATTCTGATTCACACAAACAGCCGATTCTAGAAATTAAATGTTACTGAATATGTTCAAATTAGTCTAGGATTTATCGTCGCCCCCGTTAGGTAAATTACTCCGATTCGAATTTTTGCACAAACTTACTAAAAAAGAGGTCCTTATAACTTTATAACAAATCTACTGGGTGCCAGGCAGTACCTTGATCGATAAATTGTTTAAACCATTTTTTTAGACAAATTCACAAAAATAATTTCTTCACTTCGAGTAATTTTTTTTAGATCATTTGGGTTATTCTGAGCAAAAAAAGGTATTTTGTGATTTTTCTCAAAAATTGATTGTTGTCGAGTTATACGCGATTTAAAATTTGAAAAATGCGAAAATAGCTATTTTCAAGGCTTAATAACTCGGTTAAAATCCATTATCATGAAAGTCAGAAAGTGACCAAATCAAAGTTTATAGCCCCCTCTACAAGATCCAGCAGAAATTTTTTGTCACTATTTTATTACTAAGCTTTATCTATTAATTATTAACAATGAGCGCTAAGTGCGTATTAGGCGGCCGTCAATGGTGAGTGCTAAAGAGATGCACCATTCCGGCCGTCCAATGGCGAATCTCACTCGCACTCACATTGACGGCCGCCTCAATACACGCTTAGCGCTCATTGTTGATAATTAAAAATAATATCTTATTAATGAAATAATGACAAACATTTCTTCAGGATCTTATAGAGGTAGCTTTAATCTTTGATTTTTTTTAGTTTCTGACTTCACTAAAATTTTCATTTTCGGCAGTAAAGTAACACTTTGTTGTATTGAAAGAAAAATGTTACTTTACCTGCCGCGATTATTAATCAAATTAACCGAGATTGAATGTAAGTGGTCAATGGCAGCAATCGATTATTTATTTGAGTGAAATTAAAATTTATTTATTTAATTATTAAAAATATTGAACAAAATTTATTTTATTATTAATAAAATTTATGTCAAAAAGTAAAATTCTGTAGTGTTTCGCAATTATATTCATACAAAATGGATTGTTACTTCAGACACACTTTAAACCCTTCATGTACTGCTATCTATATTTACAATTTTCACACAATAAAACCTTTACCCTTTACATAATATGAGATAGAGTAGATAAAAATTATTTTTGTGAATTTGGTTAACAAAAATTGGTTAAACAATTTTTAGACCGCGGTACCGCGTGACACCCTGTGTATTTGTTATAAGGATTGTTATACGGATGTATTTCTTTGAGTAAGTTTGTTCAAAAAATCGAATCAGAATAATTTACCTAACGGGGGCGACGTTACAGACTATACTAATAAGTAGTTGAAACGGTCAAAACAAAGAAACGCACACTCATCAAAAATGCACTTTAGATTCTCGTATAATCAACATTTACTGAATCGATCCAGGAAGAGTCAACTCCAACTAGTAAAAGTTGATTTAAATTTTTAAAATCAACTTTTACTGCTCGTTTCAGTTGGAGCTGACTCCAACTAGTTGGAGTCAACTCTAACTGAGAATCAACTTGAACTGTAACATATATAAATACACAAAAGACATTACTCATACTTTGTAGCAAATATATTATTCTTCAAGTATGTTTATCGCGAAAATAACTGCATGTATTATTATCCCGTCTGGTCTGCTGCTGGAACATAATCACACGTTGTTTTATCATTTGCAAATAATGGTCGTAGTCATCAGTGACAACAAATTATATGAAGATGTCATGCCACTCTTTATTAATAACTCACGAAGCCTGTTCTTTATCAACATCATACTGGCCTAACTAGTAACTTAAGGACTGTATAATTCGAACCATTAGCGATTACATTCTACAGTTATGGTCATTTGACTAAGTGGGTTACAAATGGAAACATTAAAGAAAAAACACTTTAGCATGATGGTTCTTAAATATTATTAGCGAAAGAAGAACGTTCTGTCGACAAGACTGTCTCATTAGGTTAATACAATCTGTCTGATAATTATTATGTTCTTTAACGACAATAAACAGAAGTTATTATCAGCCTGCATGCACATGTATAAAAACATGTACCAAAAATGGACTGCTTATTGGGCAAATTACTGTAACACAAATAAAACACAGTACATATACCTTGATTCAAAAAAATATTTCGAGAACCTACTTGTGCAGAAGCCAAAGAGAAAAAGTTTTGTTACATTAACAAGAAACAAATTTGGTCATGCATCATACCCAGCCCATCTGAATAAAACACTGGCAACCGATAATGTGCGAGAAATGCAACGATCTTCGCCACATATTCCTAAAATGTAGAAAACCTATAAGCCACATTAAAACCTAAAGGAAAACCTCACAAAAATGGGCATTCAATTTCTAACAAACATTTTTTTGTGACCCGTGTTGAGCTTCCCCCCCCCCCACTTTCAAAAATTAAAAAACAAATAGCCCTGATTTATGAGCTCTCATATTCGGCAAATTAAAAATTTTGAGCTCGTTCCACTGAGCAGGAATTTAATATTTTAATGGGGGGGGGCGGCGGCGAGTCAGCCCCCCCCCACTACTTAAAAATAGGAATATTGAATCGATTTTTGCGGCAGAATTACGAGCTATTTATGAGCTCTTGAAATGATATAGTTTCGATTTTTGAGCTCATCCCCTTCACCCCCAAACAACCCTTTAATTGATTTAACTTAAGAGAAAAATGCTGAGAAAAGTTAAAATGTATTGTATTGCGGATATAATTCCTATAGCTTATATATTCTAAGAATAAACTATTAAATCACGTGCATTTCGATTATTGAGCTACAACCCCTTCGCAAGAAAACTACCCCATCTTCCCGGCTTAAGAGAGAGTTGTACTTAAAATGCATTAAATTAATTATTTGGCGACTACATATCATTTAATAATTTATGAGCTGAGGGTGGATACCGCCCCTTCTCGGGGGTGAAAATTATTTTATAAAAAATAACTGCACAAATCATTAAAAGGACAAATTATAAGCAACATTTGTTATACATATAAAGTTATTAAAATAAGTCAATACTTTTTAAGTTATTAAAGATCAAATATTTTAATTATTCGTGAAAAAAAAATGCGTTTTAAAGCGGTTTTTCGTAAATCACAAAAAAAACTGTAAGTTTTTACAAAAAAGTTAATAGTAGTTTAATTCGTATAGCTTATATTCTAAGAATAAAGTTTTAAATCACGCGCATTTCGACTATTGAGCTATAACCCCTTCGCAAGAAAACCATCCCATATTCCCGGCTTAAGAGAGAGTTGTACCTAAAATAAAGTATTGTTGGAGTTATTATTTTAAATATGATTTAAAAAAATCAAAATTTTTCAAATTTTCGTAAATTATTTGCTTTTGATAATAACTCCAACAATACTAGACACGTAAAAAATGATAGATAACGAAATTTGAGTTTTTTTTATTAGCAAAGATTTTACTTGTCTTTTGATTTCTGTATGAATCAAAATAACGAAGATAGAAACGTTTAAGCCTAAATTTTACTACGAGAACAATGTAACAGTTACTACTGTAAATGTTACTATTACCCTAAAAAAATAAAGTAGTTGAAAGATTAAATGTAATACAGTTTTATAGCTCTTGAAATTATTTTTCAAATAGTTGGATGTGCCTGATATCATAAAAATTAAAAGAGTTATTAAAAAAAAATTCATTTTTTGGAAAAATTTTTGGAGTATCAATTTTGATGCTATCAACTTTTCTGGAGCTCATTTAATAGGTATTTCTAAGAACTTTGACAAGTATTTAGTAAGTGTTACATAAAATGCATCTCTTTCCCGTTATTTAAGCTTGAATCCTTAGATAGTTCCATCCTGTCGTGATAGTTCCAGCAAAGGTAAAGTTACTCCTATCCAACGGGTACACAAATCAAAAATTCTGTACTGAACTTTAGATTTAGAAAGAGATTTAGCGTCAGGCATAATACATTTAATCCGATATAAATCCGGCCACTCACCATACTGCGGTGTCGTTCCGACAAAATTGTCGATGCGTCACACACGATCAAAATTTTTGTCAATTAGTCGAATTCGTCAAATTGAACGACGCCGCAGTATCTTGAGTGACCAGTTGAAAACTGCACCGATCTGTTTAATGGATAAAAAGTATTTGATATGTAATTTAGTATGTTAATAATTATTAATAATAATAGTCGCAGAAAAAATATACATTTAATTACCTATAACTTACTTTAAATTAACATTATTTTTAATTAAGCAATTTATTATATTTTTTATTAGCTTCAATTTTAGTGATGAAAACTTTTTTGTAAAAACTTACACTTTTTGAGTTATTTATGAAAAATCGCTTTAAAGCAAGCATTTTCTTTCATAAAAATTAGAATATTTTGATCTTTAATAACTCAAAAAGTATTGATTTATTTTAATAACATTATATAACAAATTTTGCTTAGAATTTGTCCGTTTCTCGATTTGTGGGGTTATTTTTAATAAAGTAATTTTTACCCCCCAGAACGGGTGACATATACCCAAGGCTAAAACCGCAAGTTGTTATTGTTAATTTTGTTTCTTGAGGTATCCTCTATCCGCTCACCAATTTTCGTGAAAATGAATGGAGATTTACCGAAATCGAAGGTCATAGTTGATTTTTACCTTCAGTGACTGCACTATAGAAAGAAAATTGCAATTCAATAATTGAGATGCGTATATTTTGCAAGCTCATAAATTATTAAACGATATGTAGTCGCCAAACAATTAATTTAAATTATTTTAAGTACAACTCTCTCTTAAGCCGGGAATATGGGTTGGTTTTCTTGCGAAGGGGTTGCAGCTCAATAGTCGAAATGCGCGTGATTTAAGAGTTTATTCTTAGAATATAAGCTATACGAATTAAACTACTATTAACTTTTTTGTAAAAACTTACAGTTTTTCAGTGATTTACGAAAAACCGCTTCAAAACATGCATTTTTTTCACGAAGAATTAAAATCATTGATCTTTAATAACGTAAAAAGTATTGACTTATTTTAATAACTTTATATAACAAATGTTGCTTATAATTTGTCCTTTCATTGATTTGTGCAGTTATTTTTTATAAAATAATTTTCACCCCCGAGAAGGGGCGGTATCCACCCTCAGGGTAAAGGCGCAAGGTGGCACCATGTCACCTTTGTTTCTTGAGGTATCCTCTAACCACTGACCAATTTTCGTGAAAATCGATGAAGGTTCACCGAAATTGAAGGTAATCGTTGATTTTTTACTTTCAGTGATTGCACTATACAAAATAAATTGCAATTTACTGATCTAAATGCGCGTAATTTGGGAGCTCATAAATTATTAAATGATATGTAGTCGCCAAATAATTAATTTAATGTATTTTTAAGTACAACTCTCTCTTAAGCCGGGAAGATGGGGTAGTTTTCTTGCGAAGGGGTTGTAGCTCAATAATCGAAATGCACGTGATTTAATAGATTATTCTTAGAATATATAAGCTATAGGAACTATATTAGCAATACGATACATTTTAAGTTTTCTCAGCATTTTTCTCTTAAGTTAAATCAATTAAAGGGTTGTTTGGGGGTGAAGGGGATGAGCTCAAAAATCGAAACTATATCATTTCAAGAGCTCATAAATAGCTCGTAATTCTGCCGCAAAAATAGATTCAATATTCCTATTTTTAAGTAGTGGGGAGGAGGCTGACTCAGCCCCCCCCCCCACTAAAATATTAAATTCCTGCTCAGTGGAACGAGCTCAAAATTTTTAATTTGCGGAATATGAGAGCTCATAAATCAGGGCCTATTTGTTTTTTAATTATTGCAAGTGGGAACACGGGTTTTTTTGTGTGATAGGGTGGTAAAGTTTAGTTATTGACTTTGGCCTTCTTAATCAATAGGTGTCTCTATGTGTCCCAGCCACCTCAGTCTCTGCGCTTTAATAAATCTAACTATATCATCCCCCTTCATTATGTGTCTAATTTCATGGTTGATTCTTCTTCTCACATAAAATGCTTATAACATTCTTGTATTGGTCTTAGGATACGTGGAGCAATTGATGTTTTGTTAAACCTGTCCACTGTCAGCCATACACTGAAATACCAAGGGAAAGATCTAGAGAGAGACGGGAGAAACTCCTGAAGAAGATAAAGAAGAATACAAAAGGTTGAGACGATTAGCGAAAAACACCATAAGAGAAGCAAAAACAAAGACTTGGGAAGAGTTTGGAGAAGAATTACAGGAAAACTATGTAACAAACAATAGAAGCTTTTGGACAACAATCAGACATATGAAGAAAGGAAAACATAAAGAAATAACAGCCGTAAGGGATACAACAAACCAAATCCAAACAAATCCAGAACAGACAGCTAAAGTATGGAAAGAATACTATGAAAACAAATTTAGAAATGAAACAATAGATGATAGAAATGAAACATATCAAGATAACGAGAACAAAGAATTAGAGCAAATAAGTAGAGAAGAAGTAATGCAGGAAATATCAAACGTAAAAATAGGTAAAGCTGGAGGGGATAATAACATAGACCCGGAAATGGTCAAGTACATGGGAGAAGAAGGGATAAACTGGTTGTTGAAAATATACAAAGAGGCATGGGAAAAGCAGCAAATCCCAAAAGACTGGCAAAGTAACCTTAAAGTGCCAATATACAAAAAGGGAGAGCACGTCAACTGCGACAATTATAGATAGAGCAATATGTTTATCATCGGTATGTTTTAAAATATACACGAAAATAGTAGAGAAGAGGCTAAGACAAGAGGTAGAAAAAGAACTGGGAGAAGAGCAAGTAGCGTTTAGACCAGAAAGATAGACAAACGGTAACATTTACATCATTAGAAATATAATTAAAAGAAGTATTGACTCGGGTGGAAAGCTCAATCTAGCATTTATAGATCTAAGGGCAGCATTCGACTCTATAGAAAGTAAAATTATATGGAAATGCTTGCAGAACATGAAAGTAACCAATTACACTGATAAAAATAATTGAAAGTATATACAGAGTAGTAAAAGGACGTGTACAGATATCAGGAGAAAGATCTGAAGAATTCAATTGGGAAAGAGGTATCAAACAAGGAGACAGTCTTAGTCCGCTACCATTCATAATAGTCATGAATGAATTGACTAGAAATACTGGAGAAAGAACGAACAAAATACAGACAATAGGATACCAAAGATTACAGCCAATAAAAATAGACGCCTTATTGTATGCTTATGACATAGTCCTTATAGCAGATTCCGTGACAAGAATGCAAAAACTTTTAAAATGGACAGAAGAAATAGAGAAATTAAAAATGGAAATAAACATGGAGAAAAGTAAAATTATGGTCATCGGCGAAAAGGAACAAAATGAAGTAAATATAAAATGCAAAAATATTCAACTGGAAATAGTTACCGCATATGATTATCTTGGAAGTATAATTACCAATGATGGGAAAATAGACCTCGAAATAACAAACAGAACTAAAAAATCAAACAAACTGTACTACGCACTAGCGCCAGTTCTGAGGAAAAAAGAATTATCCCACGAAACAAAAATTAAAATATATAATGCGATTGTGATACCGACGATACTGTATACGAGCGAAAATAGGACTTTACAGAAAAAGCATAATAATAGGATAAATGCAATTGAGATGAGATATTTACGAGCTATAGCCGGAAAGACCAAATGGGATAGAATAAGAAATAAGGCAATAAGAGGGATATCTAAACAGGAACCAATAATGAATAAAATAATAAAGAGACAATTAAACTGGTATAGACATCTGATGAGAATGAAACCTAGTAGACTAACAAGGAAAATTCACGAAACAAGGAATATTACAAAAAAAGAAAAAAGGCAGACCAAGGAAAAAATGGATACAGCAAATAGTAGAAGCAGGAAAAATTAAACGGAAAACGCTAGAAGAAATGAAACTAATAGCACAAGACAGAAAAGAATGGAAGAGATGGGTGAATATGTAGCTAAACTAAACCCAAATCCGACACCTGAAAGGGTATAAGGAAGGGAAGAAAGAAAGAAGGAGTATTGATCTCGGTCTTAAGTGACGTGTAGCAATTGATGTTTTGTTAAACCTGTCCACTGTCAGCCATACACTGAAATACCAAGGGAAAGATCTAGAGAGAGACGGGAGAAACTCCTGAAAATCCTAAAAGTGAGAATCTGGAGAGAGGTATGTACAGATCGAACTGAGTGGAAGAAAATTCTAACGAAATCCAAGTGTTACTTTAATAACAAAAGTTGACAATACAGAAAAAAAATGCGGAGTAATTCACCGCAATAATGGAATCGGAGGTAAGAGCGGCAAACATTCCATCAAGAATGAACGACCTTGATGATGGTGATGATTGAAATGTAGTGCCATAATATTAGCTTTGTAACAAAGGTGAAAGAAACATACCAACTACAGAAAGTCCATAAACAAAAGTACATATAAACAATAGTTTTGAAAGTTAATCGTGCGTATGAAAGCTGAGTTATACTTGGAAAAGTCCATCAAATGACTATTGTGCAATTGTTTTTCACTAAACTCCGGTGCTAACAATCGGATCAAAGTTTAACAAACTCCATTTTGTTCATTTCTTCAGAAGGAACAATTTTCATTTTGATAACTCTGGAATAGTAGAGGAGATACAATTAATTGTTAGTAAAAATTCTTAACAACAAATTATCTGACGGGTTTTCAGCCTGGTACCTGCTAAAAATCGAATCTACGGACCAAAAAAACGGGGCCCGGACAAATAATCCCCGGACAAAAAATCTCCACAAGTTATCCCTGGACAAAAAATCCCCAGACAAAAAATCCCCGGACAAAAAATCCCCACAAAAAATCCCGGACAAAAAATCCCCAAGAAATATTTGTTGCCGTACAGTTCTCTAAAAGATTTTCCGAAATTTTACCAAATTTCGAATTCCAATTCCATGCCGAAAACTTCAAATTTTACATGACAAAAAAATGAGAGCTTTTTCAAAAATCTTTCATAGCTGCTCGGGGAAAGGCCAGATGGGAGAAGGTCTGTAGGACGGCCTAGAAAAAGGTGGAAAGATGCAGTCAGAGAAGATCTAGAGAAAATGGGAGTGAGACAATGGAAAATAGTGACACAGGACCGACAAACATGGAAGGGAATAGTAAACACGGCAAAGACTCTCGAGACATAACAACATTGATGATGATGATGCCTATATATTTTTGACGTTAAATTTACAAAAAGGATCAGGTTTTTTTTGCATTACAATCAAGATTATCGTTTTCAATGCCAGCGGAAAAGGAATAGGCTTTTTTGCATTATTATTGAAGATTATCGTCTTCAAGACCAGCAGTAATCATCATGAATACGCAATGTTTTGAACATAGTTATTCAAAGCAGAGTGAGAAAAAGATTTTAGCGAATAATTACAACACGATTCCCACAGCCTTAGCTCATTCCCCATATTTTCCACGATTTTTGAAAAAACTCACACTCTTTTGTTATGTAAAATTTGAAGTTTTCGACATGGAATTGGAATTCGAAATTTGGTAATCAAAATTACAACTCATGCTTAATCTTAAATGCTATTCAATATTTTCGTACCGAAAAGCGGTTTCATGGCGATTGCTACCTACAGTGCGTCCATAAAGTAACGCATAAACTCGTTATTTCGTAAACCGGCGACGTTAAGGAAAAATTCCGAAACAGGGCGATGTTTATTTTTAAATTACGATTTTTTGGCATATATATTATACTATTGACATCATCCATCTGGGCGTGATGACGTAATCGATGATTTTTTTAAATAGGAACAGGGGTCATGGTACAGCTCATTTGAAAGGGTATTCAATTCTCTATCCAATAATATAAACATTAACATAATTATTTATACAGGGTGTTCAAAAAACATTTTTTTAATTAAAATAAGTGAGACAAAAAGAAGAATATATGTAATTTATTTTAATTCAAAATGCATTTTACTACTGTCAGTAAAGAGAAAAAAATTTTATTTGACAAATAAACATTGATTTTCGTTTAAATGAAATGTTCAAACTGCCAAGAGACAGGTGGGTGGCAGCTTTAACATTGAATTTAAACTAAAAACAATATTTATTTGTCAAATAAACATTTTTTTCCTCTTTTCTGACAACAGTAAAACGTATTTGGATAAATAAATTACATACATTCTTCTTTTTGTCTCAATTATTTTAATTAAAAGAATGTTTTTTTTGAACACCTTGTATAAATAAATATGTTAATGTTTATATTAGTGAATAGAGAATTGAATACCCTTTCAAATGAGCTACCACATGACCCCTATTCTCATTTAAAAAAATCATCGATTACGTCATCATGCCTAGATGGATGACGTCACTAGTATGATATATATGCCAAAAAATCGGAATTTAAAAATAAAAATCGACCTGTTTCGGGATTTTTCCTTAATATCGCCGGTTTATGAAATAATGAATTTATGCGTTACTTTATGGACGCACTGTATAACTTTCATGCACTGAGGCTGAAAAACATTTGCTTCGATTGCATTTACGGGAAAACTTTTAGAGAATTGTTGGGCAGCAAATATTTCTTGGGGATATTTTGTCCGGGATTTTGTGTGGGGATATTTTGTCCAAAATAATTTGTGGGGATTATTTGTCCGGGATTTTTTGTCCAGGGATAATTTGTGGAGATTTTTTGTCTGGATTTGTCCGGGGATTATTTGTCCTAGCTTCCTAGCGTGCAAGACAAATCGTCCATTATAGTTTATTGTGCATATATTTCTGGGAGAGACTGTACTATTTATACAAACACTTTTAATTCAATTTATTCATTTTCTACCAACGGTATACAGATATTATACAAATAAAAAAAATAAATAAATTCCTATAGCATTACTGTAATGGTTTTTAAATTATATTTACTTTATGATAACATCTACGCCTAATAGTAGTAATCAACAATTAATTGCCAAAGCACAACTGTGTTAAGAACCTTCGTATACTAGATGGAATATTCTAAGATCATTGTGCTCATTTTTTTAGGACCAATGAAACTGAAAAACTCACCTATCTTACGTAAGATTGTGAGGTTAGTTTATAAATATGTATGAGCTAAAGATATAATATATTTCGTAATATAGTCGAATAACTGCACATTGTACATCTCTTCGTCGTCTATTAATCTAAGGTATAGGAATTACTAATGAGCATAAAGCCGATAGAACGATGTAGTTAGGAATTCCGGCTCTTGTGCTATTTGTTATAGGATTAAACAAATGAGTAAAGTGAAATAGCGTGTAGACCAGATTTACCGTTAAAGTAGATGTAAAAATAAGTCCATTTGTAATGAAGACAATCGTAATTTACAAAGATGTTTAAATTTATTATCATTATATAACATGTATTGATAACTAAAATACACTGAAAGAAAAAACAGAACACAGAACACGCATTAGAAGGTAAATTTGATGAACACTAGGGTGTGTTGAATGTATCTGATAAACCTAGTCTACGTGAGACCCTGGGTGAAAGCAACACTCATGGTTCAGAGACATAAGAACCTGATGCAGCACATTTGAAATCAGTAAGATAATAATAAGAAGAACGGAAGAAGTCACATCAAAAAGTCCATTCATTTGGCAGCAGAAGAAGCACTGGGGAAATGTGACGAAAACCATAAAGGAATAAAACCGTACTGGTGGGATGAAGAAGTAGAAAAGGAAATTACAGATAAACGTCGGAAATACCAAACGTTGCTATCAACAAAAACAGACAACGATAAAATAATTTACAAAGAAGCCCAAGCCAAAGTAAGAAAGAAGACAACTCAAAAAAAGAACGAATCATGGGAAAAGAACTGCCAAAAAATCAACACTTACATAGGAGGTAAAAGAAGCACAGAGAGTTGGAGATTAATTGCAAATATGAGAACTAATAAGAAAAAAGACGTTATATCACCAATAACAACGGAAAAATGGGAAGAATATTTCAAAAAATTGTTAACATAGAAGACAACACAATAGGTATACATATAAATTCATCACCATTACAAATAAGTAAATCAGAGATGGAAGAAATAACCAAATCCCTGAAAAATGGAAAATCCCCTGGTCCTGGTGACATCCCTGCAGAATTAGTAAAAGCCGGCACTGACAAACTCCAAGAACAGCTAAGAAAACTCTTCCAAAATTGCTTAAATGGTGCCGAATTACCAAAAGAATGGAAATTATCTATCATGTCAACAATCCACAAAAAGGGCAGCAAGGATCAATGTGAAAATTACAGAGGAATTGCGGTAAACAGCACAATAAGTAGGATGTATGGGAAACTTATTAAGAACAAAATAGAAAATGACTATAGAGATTACGAAGCAGAGGAGCAAGCTGGCTTTAGAGCTGGGCGGTCCACAGTAGACCGCCTGTACTCTATTACGCAAGTTATTGAGAAAAAACAGCCGTCAATAAAGAAGTTCACCTGGTATACGTAGACTTACAAAAAGCATATGACAGTGTGCCCCTCAGCAAACTATGGTCAACCCTACATCAAACCAACATTAAACATGGTCTTATCAAAGCAGTCCAAAGTCTGTATAATGTAACGACTGCAAAAATTAAAACTGGATCAAGGATGTCTGACGGATTTAAGGTCACAAAAGGATTGAAGCAGGGTTGTTGTATTTCGTCTACCCTTTTTAAAATTTATCTGGAACAAGCACTCAAGCTGTGGAAAAGAAAATGTAATGGCATGGGAATCCCTCTCAATGACGACACAACACTAGACACTTTATGTTTCGCTGATGACCAAATTCTGATTGCTCAAGATCATGACGACTTAAGTTACATGACGTGGAAGCTAATAGAAGAATATAACAAATGAGGTCTCGAAGTCAACATTAAGAAAACTGAAGCCATGTGTATTGGAGGAACAAAGCAGTCCATTACATTAGACGATGGGGTAGAAATTAAACACTGCTATGAATACAAGTACCTGGGCATGAAGATAACTCAAGATGGAACACTCGATGCTGCTATAAAAGACAGAAACATACAGGGTAGAAAAGCCATAACGGCATTCTGTGGGACCAGACAATATCTAAAGCGAACAAACAGCTCATATACAATAGCATACTTAAAAGTATAATCACATATGGCAGTGAAGTTTGGCCACTGAAACAAAGAGCGCAGAAAATGTTACTAGTAACAGAAATGGACTTCTGGAGAAGAGCAGCATACAAATCAAGAAGAGATCGGATACCGAACGAGAGAATACGAGGAATGATGTTAGTAACACATACAATAATTGATGACATAAAAACAAAACAACTGGTATGGTACGGCCATGTACAGAGAATGCCAGATGACAGGATCCCTAAACAGATTTTGGCATGGACACCACAAGGGAGAAGAAAAAGAGGAAGGCCGAGAAGAAGCTGGAGGGAGGGAATTGAAAAAGAACTAGAGGAAAGAGAAATCCCTCCAGGTCAATGGTTAAACAGAGAAGAATGGCGGTTAGGAGTCGGAAGGCGTCGGAGAACGCTGTAAACCGATAGTAGTAGTAGTAGAACGGAAGAAGGATTTCGACAAGGATCTGGAAGAATTTGACAACCAGCATAAATGCCTATAATTTCATCTTAAACTTCGACGAAAAACACATAGTGTCTCTTCGATTAGAATAAATACGAACCAATATTTTTTGTGTATTGGGCCGTGGCTAGTAATATTTACGTGTTTGTTTATTTAATACTCGCTGAGAGGGAAGTTGTTAAGATCAGTGGAGATCTAGCCTTTGGCAAGGCTGAATCTGAGATTTCGCCACTCATACCATATATTTCCGGTTTATAATTTGATGAAGCCGGAGGTTTGATATTTTTTTGTCAGGTATTGAAGTTTGTCCTCCCAGTATCATAAGTTTTCAGTTTAGCCCATTTTTTAATGGTCAAGTAAAAATTTCTATCAGATATCTTCAAGAGCAACATGCCAAATTATTTCAAAAAGAAGACGTTCGACCAATGTGTGTTTCCAGTCGTAACTTACGGCACCGAAACACTTTCCTTAACACAGGCACAGCAAACCAAATGGCCCAAAGAAGACTGGAACACGCGTTACTTGAACTGACTCAGAGGCAGGGTTAGAATCAAGGAAATATGAAGGACAGGCGTCACAGATGTCATAGGGCACATAGCATGGCTGAAGTAGAACTGGTCTTGTCATGTGGCCAGAATAAATAACGGACAATGAACCCAAAAAATTACAGTGTGGAGACCACGAGCAGACAAACGAAGCAAAGGTACACCACTTACACGATGGACAGACGACGTAAAAAAATTTCTGGGAATTTGCTGCAGAAAGCTCAAGACCGACAAAACTAAAAGAAATTGTATCGTTACAAACGTCACATCTTTGCTATTTTATTTTTAAATAATTATTCTACTTTATTTTCTTTAATATTTCATTAATAATAATCTTCTGTATTTGTTTTAACTTGTTTTTCCGTTAAAAACCTGTTTGGCGCCCGTTCTATAGGCAACTCTCTTTTCATCGAAGTCGTACTGAACATACTTCATAATCTTACATTCTAGCATCTGATCTAATCTTGTGTTCCATAGTCGTTATTTCAAATTTCATGTTCTGTGTTGTGTGTTTCGCTGATATGACAGTGACACTTCGTCTCTCAACAATACAGAGTGGTAGAAAATTAATTTCGCTGTAAAAGCCAATTACAAGGCTGATACTAGCTATTTATTTCCAGACTTTCATATTGTCTCTTGGGGTAAGTTTTTAACCATCACTGTACAAGATTTTCTCAGCCTGTATTAATTTTTTATAACCTCTTTTTGTTTCTATACCTAACGTCGACTCTCCACGTGTCTTAATATCTTAATTTTCAATATTTCATTTCAACTATTGATATGCTTTTAGTAATCAAATAGTTTAACTATTAGTAATTAATTCCATTTAATTTACCCTTGCCATCTACTAGTTTTTGAATATGTACTATTTAGCAAAGGTACATTTTGGTTATTAACTTCTTGATTGTCACTTATACGCATTATATCTTCTAGTTTTTGGAAAGAAGTCGAACCTTTCTCCCTTCGGGAACCTCAAGCATGAAGCCCCCATCGCCGGCGATGACACTAAGGCTGACACAATGAAGACCATGTCATCTAGAATGCAACGACTACCATCTCCAGCTGCAGGGGCCTAGGGCCACAACATCTGCTCAGGTCTACAAGAAGTCTACAGCAGTACCATTCGATATCAAGAAGTTATCATCGAACCAGATACCAAACGCCATAAGTATAATTTAAAAATTGTTAGTTTTTGGCAAGAATTAATATTTGTTAATGCATTTAATAAGTCACATTTTTATTATATCATTATTGAACAATAAACATGATAGGTCTGGATCCCGCGTATGAAAAAAAAGTTGATTAATAGCAAGCTGAAAATTTGTTAATACCTTAAGGGTGCCTAGTCGGATAAACTTTGATATATGGGAACACTGGAACAGGGGCAGTTTTAATTGTGGAACAGGTTAAAAATTTGGAACGGTTAGACCACGAAAACGGCACATTTATTTTGTCCGACAGAACAGACTTAAACTCTCCGAACAGAGATTAAACTCTCATGCAAAAATCAGACTGCTATTTATCACCTGTCATAATTCCTGTCATTTGACATATTCTACATGTTCCACTCATTAAAACGCTCATTTGGTGATAAATAGCAGTCTGATTTTTGATTGAGAGTTTAATCTCTGTTCGGAGAGTTTAAGTCTGTTCTGTCGCACAAAATACATGTGCCGTTTTCGTGGTCTGACCGTTCCAAATTTTTAACCTGTTCCACAATTAAAACTTCCCCTGTTCCAGTGTTCCCATATATCAAAGTTTGTCCGACTAGGCACCCTTAAGCTATTAACAAATTTTCAGCTTGCTATTAATCAACTTTTTTTTCATACGCGGGATCCAGACCTATGATTAGTTAAAACATTGTTTTGTTTGCTTCCATTCTAAATTTTCAGAGTTCATATTTAAGATTAGGATAAGATGAACACACACCTTGAGAGACTGAGCTAAGCTAGAGAGTGAACGATAACTATCTTGGTTGGTTGAAATATTATTTTCGAATGGTGTTTCAATTAGGTGGGGTAGTCCATCTTTGGACTCCATTCAACTGCCATTCAACTTTGGACGCAGAAGGTTGGATGATGATATAGGAATGCATATAAAAGTATGCACATGAACCAGTTAAATTAAAACGAGAAGTTAGATAGAGAAACCGTTGTGCAGAACTACTCAATTATTGGAGAATCTGTGAAAATATTTTGTTCCTTCAAAAATTTTGAAACACGGCACTGAAAATCGTCGTTGCAA
Organism: Diabrotica virgifera virgifera; assembly: GCF_917563875.1. NCBI lineage: Eukaryota > Metazoa > Arthropoda > Insecta > Coleoptera > Chrysomelidae > Diabrotica > Diabrotica virgifera. The sequence continues at coordinate 231,960,975 of NC_065446.1, read as the reverse complement.
TATTTTATGATTCATATTGAATATAAAAAGTACTATCTTAAGTACCAAAATAAATATAGCGATTTGTCAAACCCTTCTGTAGGTGTGGTGTAGGAGTTATGGACAATAAAATCAAAATTTGTACATTCAGATACTTGTTTCCAAAAATGAACTGATGGTTCCGCGTAGGAAGTACTTTTATTATTTTATTTGGTCACCAGACGATACAACATTAAATAAACAGCGTGTCTTGCTACTTTGGTAGCAGAAGAAAACAGCGTAGGGGTTAATCTGATTGTGTACTTGCGAAAGGAAATTATTGATATATACTATATACAGGGTGTCCAGAAACTCTACCGACAAACGAAGACAGGAGATTCCTCAGACAATTTTAGGATATTTTAACCCAATTCACCTAGTCCGAAAATGCTTCTTAAAGGAGCTAGAGCTCTTTGAAGATGGCGTCTTGTAAGTAGTTTTTCTTAAATAACTCCAGAACGCTTCTATTGAGAAAAACGAAAATTGGTACACATATTTATCTTCTAGAGATAAATCGGCTCCATGCATTGCGAATTTCTAGTACCGTTCATAGGCGTCCGTGTTGGGTAGGGCAACAATTATTTTATCGCATAATTTTTTATCTTTAACTTTTGAGCATTTTTGACTCTGGATTATTAAATTGTGAGATATTCTTCAACTAAAAGGTACTCTTGTTTTAGGTCGATAGGATACACCGTTTTCTAGAAAAATCGATTTGAAATTTCTTTTTTGAATTTCCAAAAAAAAAATTTCAAAGAAAAAACTATTTAGAAATCTGAAAACTGGTACGTTTATTTATATTTCAGAGATAAATCGATTTCATTAATTGCGAATTTCTAGTACGGGTCATATGCGTCCGTTTTGGGTAGGTCAACGGATATTTTATCGCATAACATTTTTGTCTTTAATTTTTAAGCCTTTTTGACTCTAGATTATTAAGTTATGAGGTATTCTAATGCTAAAAGTTACTCTTGCTTTAAGTTGATAAAATACACCGTTTTTTTTGAAAACTTTTTTCAATTTTTATTCAAATTCAAAAAAAGAAAAATTTTCAATTCGATTTTTCTAGAAAACCGTGTGTCCTACGGACTTAAACCAACAATACCTTTTAGCACTAGAATATCTCACAATTTAATAATCCAGTGTCAAAAATGCTTAAAAGTTAAAGACAAAAAAGTTATGTGATAAAATAACCGTCGCCCTACCCAAAACGGACGCCTATGATCTGTACTAGAAATTGGCAATGGATGGAATCGATTTATCTCTGAAGGATAAATATACGTACCGATTTTCGTTTTTCTAAATTGAAGCGTTCTGGACGTAATTAAGAAAAACTAATTACAAGAAGCCATCTTCAAAGAGCTCTAGCTCCTTTAGGAAGCATTTTCGGACTAGGCGAATTGAGCTAAATTGTCTTAAAATTATCTGAAGAATCTCCTGTCTTCGTTTGTCGGTAGAGTTTCTGGACACCCTGTATAATAAATATAATATGGTGTTTATGACAGATAGAAATAGGTCTGGATCCAGCGTATGAAAAAAAAGTTTATTAATAGCAAGCAGAAAATGTGTTAATAGCTTAAGGGTGTCTAGTCGGATAAACTTTGATATATGGGAACACTGGAACAGGGGCAGTTTTAATTGTGGAACAGGTTACAAATTTGGAACGGTCAGACCACGAAAACGGCATATTTATTTTGTCCGACAGAATAGACTTAAACTCTCCGAACAGAGATTAAACTCTCATGCAAAAATCAGACTGCTATTTATCATCCGTCATAATTCCTGTCAGTTGATATATTCTACATGTTCCACTGATTAAAGCGCCCATTTGGCATATGGTCTGCTAGTATAAATAGCAGTCTGATTTTTGCATGAGAGTTTAATCTCTGTTCGGAGAGTTTAAGTCTGTTCTGTCGGACAAAATACATGTGCCGTTTTCGTGGTCTGACCGTTTCAAATTTTTAACCTGTTCCACAATTAAAACTTCCCCTGTTCCAGTGTTCCCATATATCAAAGTTTGTCCGACTAGACACCCTTAAGCTATTAACAAATTTTCAGCTTGCTATTAATCAACTTTTTTTTCATACGCGGGATCCGGACCTAAAATGTAAGTATATATTACAAATATATTTTGAATTTTATCGGTCCTTCCCGTTTGCTAAAATTTATAATTTGATTAATACTCATAATTAATTCATATACACCGAGAGAACAGTTTCTTTTCTCCTAAAACACCGATTTCTTTGAGCAATATTTCTTAAAAGTTAACATATAAAGAAACGAGTTTTTTAAACACAACTCAATAATTTCTTACAGATAATTTCTTCAATACTAAGAAATGCATTAATGGTTACATTTAATTTTCTTATCCTAAAGTTTTTATTTCTTAAATTGAAAACTACAAATATTTTGCAGTATAAGAAATATAATGTTAAGTTAATCCATATTTATATTTGTGAACAAGACATTTTCTTGCAATCAAATAAATATTTTAAACCACAAGAAATAATTCTTCAGAAATACCCTCTGTAGTAACTGTGGTTATAAAATAAAAACTTTGTCATTAATGCCGAAATGTTACTTGCAAAGAGATTTTCTTCCACAAAAGAATTGCGCAGATTAACTATTTATGATTTAGTCGTCAGTGTTTGTCAAGATGGCGTGATATGTTCATGTTCATATAGATGGATTTTAGATTTATTGGTGTTCTTTAAAAAATTAACGGATATTTTGAAGGTACGTACATATATAGGTATTAAATAAAATTAAATTGAGTAATTTAAGGCTATGGGTACATAATTGGCAAATATTTTACGTGTATCCCTACTTTTTCTGTCTTTACACGGCAAATTACGTGTAGTAAAATTCACACTGGTATGGATATGTAAACATTACTAAAATGTCATTCTACTTGAAAATGTCATCATTAATTTAAAGAGATGGGTTTTACATGTTCTTGGATAACTGTTATTTTTATAATTGCAAATTATTAATTCAGTTAATAAATGTGATAATTTTTTCACTAACTATGTATTCAGTGATTGTAATAATTTATTTGTACAACAAAAACTAATACTCAATCGAGAAAAGAGGAAAAGTGTTAAAGTGATTTTTTAATAATATATTGTTATGGAACGCTTACAATTTTGAACATCTTTAACAACAAAATACTTGGATCACAGAATATATTATCCTGGTGTATTCTTTGCTTGGATCTTCCACAAATAATACACAATAAATAACTTTTTATTAAGTTCACGTCTTAAATCAATTATTTATCAAATACACTATATATCAATAATATTTAATCAAAACTCAAAATATTCCCGATGCAATGTCAAATATTTAAAATTGTCACTGATTGTCAGTGTCTGACTAACAATATATGCTGACAATATTATATTCGGCTGAGTGCGTTGTAAGACAAAGATAGATTTGGAAAATATTACCACGGCATTGTGTTCATTTTTTTCGAATCCTGAAAAAACCAATAAATATTTTGGAAAAATTTAAACGCAGAATGAAAGACTAAATTATTACCGAGGGCCGAAAGTCCCTTAGAATAAATAAAAAGTTTATTTTGAATGAGATATTTGAAATTAAAAATCACACTAAATTTTCTCTTAGTTTTTCGCCCTTGTAACTTATTAAAATAAACATTATAGAAGTTCTCAGGGACTTTCGGCCCTCGCTAATAACGTAATCTTTCATTCTGCGTTTAAATTTTTCAAAAATACTTATTAGTTTTCTCAGGATTCGAAAAAGATAAATCCCCATTTGAATAGCATTGCAGCCTAAAATACGTACCGATCCTCTTAAGATGTAATAATAGTATTGTTGTGTATCCTAATGGTTAAAAAAGAAACATAATAGTATCTTTATATGCTTTTTAGGTATAATGATGGACGACTCTGAAATAAAGGAGCTTATTATCCTAACTGGGAAATATGCCACAATTTAAAGCTGGGACAGAATGATATAATATATAGCTTCAGAACAATATTAAGAAAGGAGTTATTAACCAACTGCGGGACCTTCCAGAAATGGTAGAACTTCATACATGTAAGTACCTTTTTAAAAATGTGTATACTTATGTATCAACTATAATAGGTTTCTTGAATGTATCGTCTTCTATAAAAATATACAATATAACGCTATATCAAACATGGCGGGTGCAACGCTGAGGATGTTTTCTGTTACTTTATTTGAGATACAGAAATCAGTTAGTCTAAAAGAAATATATGTTTATGGTTAAGAAATGTTATTGCCGAAAACCGTGAATTAGTTAATATGTATTAAACGACTTAGATGTAAACTAATAATACTTTCCCGTAATAAAATTTCTTAATGATTAGGTACGCTGTCTCTTTTAGATTATAAAAATTAATAAAATTACATATTATTATGTCTGTTTCAATGTTTTACATTGGTTGTATTTTCCCTCTTGTTTTAGCTAAACAATGTTTATTGTGTGACTTAATATTATACAGATAAATAATTAATATTTCATTAACAAAAAGAAAAAAATAAACAAAGATGTGTAGGTTAAATAATGCCATGTTTGAACTAAATATGATTGATTATTAATAGTATTAATAGTTCTTATGTGGGGCCGTGTATTTGTTTTTTTTTTGTATTTCCTAAATTTGTCAAAATAAATATCTATATCTTCATAAAAAAAATTTTAATAAAGTAAGTTTACTCTTTCTACATAACGATTTTGTTTTAGTGAATTGCTGGTATACAAAGTGCTATTAACAAAAGAAGGAAAATTTGACGAAGTTGGATTTGCCTCTCCATCCTTGTATTGTTGTGTAGAAGCCAGTGGTTTAAGAGTGGAGAAAATATTTGTATGTAATAATAACGTTTTATAGCTTGTTTTATTAATAAATAATGATTTTACCTTAACACAATTATTTATTTCGCCGTATGTAATATCACTTTATTTTCAAGAAATATTAACTTAACTCTAAATATACGTTTATCTCTGCGAAATATATTTCTTAACATTAAATACATTAATTATTAATAGTAAAATAATAATATTCCTTACTAAGATATTATTGCTCAGAAAGAATAGTTTTGTAATGTGTAGAAAATATATTTTTATGACTAATAAAATTAATTAACATCAAGTGTAATTTCTTTCTGATAAATGGGTTTGAAGTTTGCCAAAAAGTGATAGTTCAATCATGTTTAAGATATATTTCTTTGGCTATAGTAGAATTTATTTGAAATATTTTAGAAAATTATATCTTACATACAAAGATATATTTCTTAGGCAATATGCCAAGTCGATCTTTCTTAAATACTAATAAAGTTTCTTTATGTCAAGAATTTTTTTCTCTCGGTGTACCCATACTAAATTTACAATCAAGATGCAGTAGAAATAAACAAGCCAAGACACGTTAAATGCTACTAGGAGCACACCCGAATCATAATTTACAATGTATAATACATTGAAAATCCCAAATCATGATTTCCAAAGTTTATAAATTTAATTGTAAATTATGATTCGGGAGTCCTCCTAGTAGCATTTAACGTGTCTTGGTTTGTTTATTTCTACCGCATCTTGATTGTAAATTTAGTACAAGTCGTTAATGACCATCTTCTGACCAGCTACTTTTATTACACTTACCTCGTATGGTAAATGTTCTATTCTGTGAAATCATCAATCTATTAAGAAACCACCAATACAGCAAGAACAATAAAGTGTTGTTATCTTAACACAATTCTGTAAATTCCATATAAGTAAACACAATTAACAAGGTAGTCGGACAACTAATCAATCGAGCTGAAATAAGTAACGCAGTTTTTAATTGTAGAAATACAATAGAGTTCTTCTCCAAAAGGCGAAGAGTAAATGTTAAAGAAAAAATTGACAATGTTAAAAATGTCTTGGTTTTAGGAATTCTCAGAATGTACACGAATTAAGACCATAATTTGCTTGTCCAAGATATGAGAAAACATTTAAGATGCAGGATGCTGATTGTGTTTTCTCATTAACTAAGAATGTTCAAGAATAAAAAAAAAATACATAAAAAATTGTACCGCTCATTGACTTTGTTCAAGGCTATTTTATTTCTCTTATTTATCGAATGTATATTGTAGAATAATCGTGTGCGCAGAAGCTACAAAGCATGATGGCCTAAAACTAAATTATTGTAAGAAGATTAAAATGGGTCTTAAAGAATAAAAAAATACAATAATACTAAAAACAAGAGTGTTTGACTGCATATTCCCAATTCTCACATACGCATGCCAAACATGGACCTTCACCAAAGCAAACATGGATAAAATAATGAAGACACAAAAACCCCTGGAGAGAGCAATGTTACGAGTAAAATTAAAAGACAAAAATCACAACAACTGGAAAAGAAATTAAACAAAAGTCAAAGACGCAGGACAACATATAGCCAGGCTAAAATGGTGTTTCGTAGTTCAACAATGGAGACCATGGACAGGAAAGAGAGCAAGAGGACGACCCCAGATGAGATGAGGAGATGACATTAGAAAAATAGGAGACACACACTGGAAACAGAAAGCACAAAACAGAAGCGAATGGAGGAAACTGGGGGAAGCCTATGTTCAAAATTGGACGAATTAACGGACAAAAGAAGAAAAAGAAGAAGTAAGAACAACAACATAAATACCCAAATTACAATAAACGATACGCGAGTCGATGTTCCTCCATTCTCTGTACATGGCCATACCAACAAAGTTGTTTTTCAAAAATGAATAACCATTTTCAATTTCGTTGCAACACGAAACTACAGCCGCATCATTATTCCAGTATAATCAGAGAATGCAACAAGCACCTCTACCGGTTTCGAAACTTATTAGTCTCTCATCAGGAGGCACACATGCTGCTCTCTCTGACCCAACTAGGACAAACCCCGGCGTGCAGTAATGGATTGCAACGAACGAAATGGCAGGGTGTAACGGGTGCAAAGGTCATTAGTATTTTCTAATCACTGACTTTCTCAATCAAGAGATTGTTGAGTTCTCGTAAATCTATCGCTTTGGAGTGTGTAGGTATGCCGTAATTTGTTTCTCACAGTATTGAATCGATAAATTCTTATTTCCTCGAGTGTTTCTCATAAAGCTTCGGTATTACGTAGTTTTTTTTTATTCTCATGCGTGTTCGTAACTCTATTTTTTAATTTATCTAACAACCGACAAAGAAATTTTGGTCATAATTCTTTAATAAGTAGAGTATTTGTTTGTCTTCGGCTAAATATCAAAAGAATTTAATGTTTTTGTGAGACAGAATTCTGTCCACTTGAGTTGGAATGTCGATAAGAGGCTCTGAGCGTGTTTATGTACTCCAACAAGTTCGCCATGGCAGTATTGCAAACGTTGCGAAAAAGCCTGGGAGCCTAGAGGAAACTGTTTACGGAAAGGGAGTGGTTTCTTATTGGTTGGGAAGAAGAATTATAGCTTCAGTGGGATGTTCTTATCATTCTCTCGCTATCTTATTGGCAGAAAAATATTTGGTTTATGCTTATTCGATTAAGTATCTGATGGTTGCCAATATGGGAGTGTAAATTTCTGATTTTTTTGAAAGGGCGTTTTTGTTGAGGAATCTGGTCGAGGTTAGAGTCGGAGAGGTGCAGTTAGGAGTTCAGAGAGTGCCGTGAAGACGTTCAGTTTTGGTTAGAGCTGTCGACAAGTCAAGAAGTGGAGGCTTCGGAGTGTCCGCTGCTCGCAGCGACACCTGAGCTACCAGTTTGTGTTGAAGTTCCAGTTAAGTTTTTGTGTTTGGTTAGTGTATGGCTTAAGCAATCTGCAGGCCACTGCGTTCAGCTGTTTTTAAGAGAACGCGATATTTTCGTACCCCTATTGGTACCATCTTTCTTGACATGCAAGCAGAAGTAGAAGTTATCTTTTAAAGCATGAAGATGCTTTTATTTTTGTATAATTTTGATCCCGTTTAATGAACTAGAAAACAAATCATTTTTAATATTTTTGTTCGAGTAGTGCTAATTTATTTTGAGAATGCTGAATGCATACAATGCTGAATTTTTTTATGAACTATGGTTTCATCAATTATGTACTGTTGCTGTATCTATTAATATTGTGGAGTGACTTTAGTGAAGTGAAATCGCGCCTTGAACTTAACAACCACCAAGAAGAATCAGGATAATGATTGTACAAGGTATTATTTTTTGTTATGTAAAACTTTTCTTTCAGTTTTTGTTTGGTAATCTCGATCTCTATTTGTAACACCGTGAGATCACAGATTCATAAATTCATTTTTTTGTTTTAATAAATAATGTTTGATTTGCAAAATACAAATTTATTATTTCTCTTTTCCTTCTTTCTTGTATCGCAAGAACAATAAAGATTTGGCTGAGTAAAGTACAACAAGGTAAGTCACGATATATTTGTTTTCACGATATATTTGTTTTCACACCATATTTGTTCTCATATAAAAGTATTTTATATATTTTTCATTTGACTATGTTTTTGTTTTATTTTGATTTAGCTATCTTTCTTTTAATATTTCTATTTCTTGTATATTTTTGGTCCCATAAGGTAACCAGTGGCGCCCAATATTTTATTTCTTTTTATTTGACATCCTTATTTTGATTTTCCTATTATTTTTATTTCTACGCTAATAAGAGCATATTAATAACATCCCTTAAAGAACCATCCCATATCTCTTCCGATTCTGAGCAACCGAGGACTTGTTCCAAATTGTGTTAGCAGGTCACATCTTTGTATGACATATCAACATCTTTGCAAAATTTTATTTTCCATCAATGTTTCACTGGTATTTGACGTGTTAATGTTTCAAGGGATGATAGTTTTTGAAGTTGTTTTTCTTGGAATACTTCTATTGTGTTTGTTTTCCTATTCATAATATCTCGTACTCGTTCATTCGTTATGTGCGAGACTCTAGAGATGCAGGTCGATCTTCGCCACAAGTCCATTTCCAGTGTGAGCAACTTTTGTTCTGTTTGCTTATTCAGTTTCAGGTTTCACATCCATACAGTACCACGCTTTTAAAGATGCTAATATATAGCTGTGTTTTTTCTCTTTTGCAAACTTCTTGACTTATTTTCCTACATATTGTCTTCAGTAATTTCGCAAAGATAGACACAATATTTCCAGTTTCTATTGGATCTTATATAACGTTTCTATATTACTTATGGAAAGGTTATAAATGTCACTAAATAAAAAATTCTAGGCAGTGGTCTTAAAATCAACTTTTACAGCCTTATTAATAAACACGGACTAACGCCCGACTAACTTTAGTCCGAGGACTAAGTCAATACCATTCATTTTCCCTATTAATAAACAGCGACTAACGATGGACTAAGCTAAACCCTCTCTAGTCTCGGACTAAAATTTAATCCGAGGTAATAGTAGGTTTAAACCGAGACTAACTTGACATTTTATATTCATAACCTTACAAACTTGCTAAATGCATTATTTGCTTTTGCTTGCTTGTATAATAAATATATAATAACATTATTATGTTATTATTGATAATGGAGAGATATTATTTTATTAATGATTTAAGATAATTAATAGACGAATTAAATGAGGATAGAAATCAGCGGAAGCGGAATGATATTCCTCTTGTGAGTCACATCAAAATATACAAAATTATAAAAAAATCTTTAGTTTAGAGGAATTAGAAGGTAAATTTAAAATCAAATACCGATTTTCAAAAGGTACAGCAGTTAATATGAAATACAAAACAATAATACAATAATATAAAATATAAAACACCAGGTAGCACCTTCTCAGAACGAAGTCCAACAAAAGTTAATTAAAATTTATGCAAAAATGGCACCGACCGAACAGCTGTTCGGTTTGGAGGAAAGAGAGGTTAAATCATCTACATTTTCTTCTTTTTCGCAAGGGTTGCCAACATAAATTTGTTGTAACTAGGACTAAGGAAGGTTTAGTTAGTCCGAGCTTAGTCCGTGTTTATTAATGACAATCTTAAAATGAAGTTAGTACTCGCTTAATCTCGGACTAAGTAGTCCGATACTAACGTTGGACTTAGCAATTTTTATTAATAAGGCTGTTAAGGTTTCAAATGAAATTTCGATTGAATTCAACTAATTAAATTAAAGTCATACTTATATAATGATTAGTTTCAACCTCGTAATTTATCGATTCTATCTAAAATTTCCAATATCAAGAGCAAAATATTCAGGCGATAAATAAGCTTACAAAATCTATTTTTACCTAATCCATCACGTAACGCGTCACCAAATCCAAATATAAGTAGATTATGTATGGATGTTGTCAATAAAATGAAGCAAATTAGAAATATCGCAATGTTCTAAAATGATACATATTAAATAAGTAGATAATACAAAGTATGTCTAGACTGGGGTCCCAAGAGTAAAGAAAAATAAGTCTATGAAATGAAAGTATGGTCGTATGGTCTAACAATGCACATTGATTCTCCTACAAGGATTACAAAAACTTCATCTACCATAATTGATTATATTGTTTCAGATTTCTCACCCCGTGATGTCTGCGCAACAACTTAGTCCAGAGAAATAAGGTTTTTGTCGGGACACTTGAGCAGCCAGGTTGCAAATGGATTTTTTGGGCACTATATACCTAATACATTATAAATACAAAAATGCCCGATACAGTTCGGACGAGAAACTTAGTTATTAACAAATAAGGGTCAAAAATGGCAGTTTTTTCGTTTAAATCGCTACAGGTAAAAATAGGGTAATTAAATATCTTATTTATAATATTCTTCTTTTTGTAGATGAGCCAAGGTTTAAAATGGCACTTTTTGAATTTTGGTCCGATCCTTTTTTGTTTCGGAAAGTGCAAAATAAGACTAAAATTTCAAAAATAAAAAATGTGCTATAACTTTTGCGAAAATGGCCTTAAGACTTTCATATTGCACGAAAAGTTGAGTCAAATATTCCATATAATGCACAAAAATTTTTAAAACGATTCGTCAATTAGTTTAAATTTTATTCAATTTGTTTATCGCAAAGAGCTTTTTTCGCAATGTTATTGTTCAGAAAATAATAATAACATAGCAATTCTGTAAAAACCACAAGCAAGAATAATAGTTATATTTTTAAAGTATTGAAAAAAATCATTATAAAGTCGTTTTTATCACTCCGAAAAAAGTTTAGTAAAAGGAGTCATTTTTGGCTTCTAAACAATTTGAATAACTTTGTTAATATTGACTATAGAGTAAATCTACTTTAGGATTTCAAAAGCTGGTATTTTTATACGAATTTTCAGAAAAAAAACTTTTTGCCTAGGTTAATTAGGTTCAAAGTTAGCCACTTTTGTTATTTAATTCGCAGTTACTTCTATATACATCAAATTCTCCTGTAACAGTGTTAGTTACCATACTATTCCGAAACGGCTTGGCCGATTTTTATAAAATTTTATAGGTTTATCCTGTAGTACCTTGAAGAGGTTTCAATCTATTTTTATACCCATAAGTTATAAGGGGGTTGACCCCCTAAATTTTTTTTTATTTTTGTGGACAAAATTATATACCTTAATTTTATATGATGTAGAATTAAAAAATACATACAACCCTTAATTTTCACTCTTCTATCACCAACCCCTATTTGTTAATAGCCATCTATATAGGGTGAGGCAGATAAAGGGCCTATTAGAAATATCTCGAGAACTAAAGGCAACTGAATTATGAAAATTGGAATAAGGGGGTTTTGAAGACTGATCTATTTAATGAAAATATTTTCATCTATTTGGTACTTCCGGTTATACCGGAAGTTGCTTATAACTTCGTTTTTTTTTTAAATAGGACACCCTGTATATTTTTACATTATTGGATTCTCCTCGATTTCTTCTTTCTTAAAATAAAGGTTTTGTAACATTATACAGGGTAGGTTAAAAGATAATTACGTTTTTTTATTAATTTCGTAGCAATATTCACATCCTGTAGGATTGAAGTAGTTTGACATAATAAACTCTATTTATGTTCAAATGATTTCTAATATAGTCTACTATTGTTAACAATTATTAGTATAGCTAAATTTTTAATTTTAGTATACAGGGTGGGTCGAAACTCGGAATGAGTATTTTCTGAATTTTCTTAAATGGAACAAACACCCTATATTTTAGTATTGTAATGAAATGATATTTCATGGTAATTTTTTACTTCTTAAGCATTTCCTATACCTAACTGCTTTAATTTGTGCTTAATTGTTAATCGCACCAAAAATCTTAACTTCGATGGTATTTTGATAGCACAACCATTACTGGCAATTTAAAGTATCAGTCTAGATTAATATGTATTTATTTCCAAAAAATTATTTGTGATTGAATATTTTTACGGCCAACCTAATACAATTTCACATATTTTGTGTTGCAATTAATGTTTGGTTTGAATCACCAATAACTCACAAATTAAAGCAGTTATTTATAGGGAATGCTTAAGAAATTAAAAAGTACCATAAAATATCATTTCATTACAATATTAAAATACAGGGTGTTCCATTTAAGAAAACTCAGATAATACTCATTCCGAGTTTCGACCAACCCTATATACTAAAATGAAAAATTTAACTATACCAATAATTCCTAACAATAGTAGACTATATTAAAATTCATTTGAACATAAATATAGTTTATTATGTCAAACTGCTACAATCCTACAGGGTGCGAATACTGCTACGAAATTAATAAGAAAACGCAATTATCTTTTAACCTACCCTGTATAATGTTACAAAACCTTATATTTTAAGAAAGAAGAAATCGAGGATAATCCAAAAATGTAAAAATATACAGGGTGTCCCATTAAAAAAAACGAAGTTATAATCAACTTCCGGTATAACCGGAAGTAGCAAAGAGACCAAAATATTTTCATTAAATAGCTCACACCTCAAAACCCCTGTATTCCAATTTTCATGATTTTCCTACCTTTAGTTCTCGAGATATTTCTAATAGGCCCTTTATCTGCCTCACCCTGTATATTTACATCTATAAAATTCTCCTGTCACAGTGTTAGTTTCCATACTCCTCCGAGACCGCTTGACCGCTTTTATGAAATTATATATGTGTATTCGGTAGGTCTTAGAATCGGTCGTAATCTATTTTGAACTGGTTTCAATCTTACTTGGATAATAGGAAACAACTGGTTAGAGCAAATGATACAGACTCTAGTCTCAAAAATGTTGTATGTGGGGTACCACAAGGTTCAGTATTGGTTCCTCTACTTTTCCTTACCTTTATTAATGACATCACTACCTTAAAAATCGAGGGAAAAGTTATTGAGAGGGTGTGAGGGTTAAACTGAACGAAGTAATGAAATGAAAGAAAAGTGAGTAGATAGTAGGGTGAATTAATTGGGTTTTGATTAATAGGGGTTCGTGTGGTTAGTAATGATTAGTGTGTGTAAAAGAGTTTGGAACCAGTGAGGGAACGAAGAAGATAGTTGAAAAGGGTGAATAGGTTAAAGAAGAGAGAGGATAGGATAGAAGAAGAGAAAGTTATAAGTAATAGGAATTATGAGAATAATTGACGGTAAATGACGGAAGGATAAAGGGGTCCTGGTAGACGATAAAAATATCCTGGCTGAAAAACATTCGCGACTGTACCAGGTTGAACACACAGACGCTTTTAAGAAAAACAAAAGATAGAGACGAATTTGCAATGGTTATAGCCAACATTCATTAGTAGAGTCGGCACTAGAAGAAGAAGAAGAACAATTTTCAATTACTGTGTGCTACATAAAAACAAATAAAGGGAGTGCTGAATATTCTTTAGTTTAATGTGACTTCCTAGAAGATATTAAACTCGCATAATTCGTTATTAATGAATCACTCTGTATAATTAGATATGAAACACAAACCACCGACTAACAAGAATGTGAGGCTTGCGGTTATATTTAGGTTAAATTTTTCTTAGGAAATACGATGATGCTACGAGATAACTTTTGCATTTTGCAAGTTAGCTCCAACGTGAGGCTCTGACCTTCAGTGTAGGCCTGGGGGCCATTTTCTGTAATAAGCTTCGTTCTGTAATTAGCTATGGAGATTTTATAAAATGGTCACATTTGCAGGCAGTTACAATAAATTTGCGAATATTTTCTTAGTAATGTGCAGTTTGATGTATTGTTGTCAGCCATATTTGGAATTCCCGGTCAGTCAATGACTATTTTTAGATGATTTGTTCGCATACTAGAATGTCGTAGCATGCAATTGCTTCCAGGTCTTTGTCTTTAAAATTTATTATGATAACAACCTTCTTAGAAAAAAATGGAAAAGCTAATATCCTGTATCCTGTATTTTTGTACATATGTAGGTATACGTCAATTCCGTAAATACGGAAGTTTTATAGGTTCAAATGGTATTACGAGCACGTTAAAAACATAATAATAATAGTCCATTCTTTCACGGTTTTTGCTCTAAATTTTAAAGAACCGCTTGGATTGACATGAAATTTGGCATATATATAGCTTACATGTCAAAGAAAAAAAGTGATATTGTGCCGATGTGTGCTTTTGCCCTGGGGGTGACTTTCACCCCTTCTTGGGGGTGAAAGTGATATGTCCAAAATAAGTCCGGAAATGGATAAACTGACTAATTTTAAGTAACTTTTGTTCTATAGAGCTTTTTCGCCAAGTCAACACTTTTCGAGTTATTTGCAAGTGAATATGTTCATTTTTCAACAAAATAACCACATTTTTAGACGGTTTTTCGCAAATAACTTTCGACGTGAAATATCCAAAAAATTAAGCACTTTTTGGGGAAAACCTATTATAACTTTTTTAAAGTGTTTAAAAAAAGCTTTATTTCTGTTTTTACAAAAAGTTTCTTGCATTAAATTTAAGCAAGTTACGCTCAAAATAAAGTTGGTCCCTTTTGTTTTTGCAAAAAAAAATCGGGAAGATCACACCCTAATTAGCAACTTAAATTAAATTAATCGTTACCGCTTCACAAATTATTTTACTTATGTTGTGTCTATATGATCTGTAAGTTTCATCGATTCAAAGTGCTTATTTTTGAAAAAATTTGGTTTCAAAGTAAAATTTTTAAAAATTTAAATTTTGAAAAATATGCTTTTTTTCAAAATAACTTAAAAATTGTTAGAAATACCAAAAATCTCGAAAAACAAAAAAAGTTAGATTTGATTTTCTGAATATCATGTATTTTTTTGTTTTTCTGTTGGACAAAAATTGATTAAGATTTGGTGTTTCTAAATTTGCATACATTCGTGATCAGTGACTCGTTTAAGCCCTTTTAACTACAGCCCTTTCAATAATAGGACTTTGAACATATGAAACTTACAGATCATATAAACAATATATACAGAAGTCAAGAAACTTATGAAGTCGTAACGATTAAGTTCATTAGGGGGTGCTTTTCTCGATTTTTTTACCAAAACCAAAAGGGACCAACTTTATTTTGAGCGTAACTTGTTTAATTTTGATGCTAGAAATTTTTTTTATAAAACAAAAATGAAGCTTTTTTTAAACGCTTTAAATAAGTTGTAATGAGTTTTCCCCGAAATGTGCTTCATTTTTGGTTATTTCACGTTAAAGTATTTCATTTGGAATTTGACGAATATGAACATATTTTTCATTAGCTACAACTCTGCTTCTACTAGGTGTAGAGACGTGATGTATACACCATATTTTTAAATTTTTTACAGGCTATATTTTTGCTAAGAATGTCTTTTCGACAAAATACTTACTATTTGAGTTATTTGCGAAAAACCGTCTAAAAGCGTGGTTATTTTGTTGAAAAAATGAACATATTCACTGCCAAATAACTCAAAAAGTATTGACTTAGTGAAAAAACTCTATAGAACAAAAGTTACTTAAAATTAGCCAGTTTATCTATTTCCTGACTTTCTTTGGACGAAAATTTTTTCACCCCCAAGAGGGGGTGAAAACCACCCCCAGGGCAAAAGCACATATCGGCACAATATCACTTTTTTTCTTTGACTTGTTAGCTATGTGTATACCAAATTCCATGTCAATCCAAGCGGTTCTTTACAATTTAGAGGTTTTGCAATATTTTACCGTTAAAGAACGACTATAATATAAAAGTAAAGAAGCTATTCAACAAAAATGCATTACTTACTGTAAACTAACTTTTGAGGCCTATTAGTGACTGAAATGATAACTTAATAATAAAATAAGAGAACCACAACTTATTTAGCTAAATATAGTATAGCTAAATTTGTACAATTTTTTATTTTCGTTATTAAATATTTCATGTTACTTAATATTCTTGTGGAGTCGGTAATTTAAACATGTTTAACCCTAAGTTGAATAGACAGTAAATATTTATGTTCTTTTCGAATATTTTAAACTGAATAGTATCTTTTTTTATTTTTTTTTATTTCTCCAATACAGTTAATCCATTAAATAAAGGACTTATAGGTAGGTAGTTATTTAGAGTTCAAAAAACAGTTCGCATATATGTGTTATGAGAGTAACTTTAACAATATCTCATATTTATTACCTTTACGATATTTATTTACCTTTTTTTAAATATTTTGTGATATTTCTGAGTTTATTATATGATTTGCTTTGTTATTTTTGAATGAATGTATTATGTAGTTGGCAGGTATGGTGGATTACACCTTTTTTATCTTAATATTTGCATTCTTAATTTTTTTTATTTGCCTTTTGCATTTTTTTCAAACACTGCCTTTTTTGCCTTTTCCTCTCTGAAGATTTTTTCTCACTGAAGGATCAGTGTTACATATTTTATAATGTTTTACTCGCAAATTTAGTCATAAAAAGTCTTTTTTAAATAATATATTAGTTATTTACCATAGAATTATCCAGGATTCGTTACACCGATTAATAATACTGTCTACATTACAGCTTGTTTACATGGGCGGTTTGCCAACGTTTGAGGCCGCGGTTTACCTGAAAAACCCAACCGCCGCGGTTCGTACACATGAGAGCGATTGACTGGCGGTCTCATTCCTCCCCTAGTAAACTTACAACCGCCGCGATTTGACGACGGAAAGGTTGCATGTGTACGATTTTGAGCGGTTGCATTTGTTTCTATGTTAAACTTGAACCGCGGCGGTTGGGTTTTTCAGGTAAACCGCGGCGTCAAACGTTGGCAAACCGCCCATGTAAACAAAGCGTTAGGAACGTGTCGCCTGCGGTTGAAATTGACCGACTACAAGATATCACTTTTCATATCAATCAATAACCAACTTTCCATTTTTGTTACATAAGTAATAAAAATTAACAACAAATGACATATAATATCCTGCCTATTTACCTACTAATTAAAAATCATTTAATGTAATTTGCAGCTGTTAAATTATATTATGAAAGGCAAAAACAAAAGAATAACGATTTATTTAAAAATGACAAGGTCGTCCCAATACCTATCCTTAAAGCTGAAATTTTGTCATTCTGGAATAATAGTCAAGAGCTAAAACCGAAAAATCATCCTCATCAGTACCTAGTAATATGGAGTTTGTCCCGTGGAATACGTCCAGCGGACATTGATAATAAATTATGATCCCGTGCAGGTTTATACCGAGGTATTAGATAAGGAAGTAGCGATAAGGAGTGAAAATGAAAAATTCTCAGATAAAAGTCCTCATCGATAACATGCTTAAAAGCACCGATTGAAGGTCTTAACCCTGTTAAACCACAGGGCCGACACCTAGTAGAGGGCAGTAAAACAGTTTTTTAAACAGTTTTAAGACATTTATGTAAAATGTAGCAAAAATGCAATTGAATATGTCAAGTGTACACATTGTTGGACACCCTCAGTATCTGGACATTACCCGTTTCGGGATAGCAATTTGGGAATGTTAAGTCTTTGTGCTCAGAATTATTAAACTTTTAATTTTTCAAAAATAATAATTATTTTATATCGGCAAACTAAAAAATAATTCAGAAGATAATATGGTGTATTTATCAATTTATTTATTTTATTATTACTTTACCATTAATCTTATTCAAGCTAAAAATGAGATATCCAGATTTTACATTGAAGCCAACAACTGTCATTATTTTTCATAAATCGTCTTCATAATAATATTGACAAGTCAACATTAGATTGCCCAAAAACTCAAAATGAACTTTACAAGATATCATTTTTCATATCCAATCAATAATCAACTTTCCATTTTTGATACATAATAAAAATTAACAACAAATGATATACAGTGAGCACGTGGTTCGAATAAATTCATTTCACGAGAATGGGCGAATTTGGAAAAAAATCCCGAAACAGATTTAATTTTTATTTTGAAATCAGGATTTTTTGGCATACTAGTGACGTCATCCATTTGGGCGTAATGACGCAATCAATGATCAACTATTTTCAATGGGAAATAAGCCACAATTTTACAAAAAAAAAATGATTTTATTAACGTTTCGACATTATATTGTATTTTATTAATTTATAATTAACATTTTATTATCAGTATTATTTTGACAACGACACCCGACTTAGGCGTCGAAACGTTAATAAAAACATTTTTTTTTGGTAAAATTGTGGCTTATTTCCCATTGACAATAGTTGATTATAAAAGTGCCACAAGGAAATAGCTTCAGAACAGCAATCAACGATTTTTTTAAAATGAGAATAGGGGTCGTGTGACAGCTCATTTGAAAGGATATTCAATTCTCTCTTCAATAATATAAACATAATTATTTACACAGTGTGTCCAAAAAACATTTTTTTGAATTAAATTAATTAAGACAAAAAGAAGAATGTATGTACTTAATTTATTTAATTCAAAATATATTTCAATGCTGCCAGAAAACAAAAAATGATTATTTCATAAACAAACATTGCTTTTTGTTTAAATTAAATGTCCAAACTGCTAAGAAGCAGGTGGGTGGTATCTTTAAGATTGAATTTATACGAAAACAATATTTTTGTCAAATAAATATTTTTTCTGCTTTCTGACAGCAGTAAAATGTATTTTGAATTAAATAAATTACATACATTCTTCTTTTTGTCTTAATTAATTTAATTCAAAAAACTGATTCTTGGACACCCTGTGTAAATAATTATGGTAATGTTTACACTACTGAATAGAGAATTGAAATACCTTTCAAATGAGCTGTCACACGACCCCTACGCTCATTTAAAAAAATCATTGATTACGTCACCACGCCCAGATGGATGACGTCACTAGGGTGATAAATAGCCAAAAAATCCTAATTTTAAAATAAAAATCGACCTGTTTCGGGATTTTTTTTCCAAATTTGCCCATTCTCGAGAAAACGAATTTATTCCAACCTTTACGTGCTCACTGTATAATATCCTGCATATTTACCTATTAATTAAAAATCATTTAACGTTATTTGCAGCTGTTAAATTATGAAAGCCAAAAAACAAAAGAAAAATGATTTATTTAAAAATGACAAGGTCGTTCCAATACCTATACTTAAAGCTGAAATCTTGTCATTCTGAAATTAAACATTAATTTTGCTGTTAAACCTGCTTAGCGGAATCAGAAACTATGTTTGTAATTACAGAAACTTTTGTCTTTGCAACTTGTAGTTCCCATAATTAGTGTTTTGGGTTGTTACTGCAAAAAGTGGTTTGGTCAAGGTCAATAAATAATAAAGGCAAAGAATGCTTAAATCGATATGGAATGTTTAGCCGAAAATGAAATGCATGAAAAGTATAAAAATGATTCTTTAAACATATTTATTCCTGGATGCTGAATCTGAATTTACAATCAAGATGCAGTAGAAATAAACAAACCAAGACACGTTAAATGCTACTAGGAGCACTCCAGAATCATAATTTACAATGTATAAACTTTGGAAATCATCATTTGGGATTTACAATGTATATGTTATAGTCAAAGCCCGAATTTCAGGCACTCCTAGGTTTGACTAAGCAATCCTCAGGTCTGACTGACGGTCTTAGTCAAAGCCCGAAATAAATTACAGTTTCGGCCTTTGACTAGTCAAACCTAGGAGAGACTAAGTTGGTCAGGCAAAGGTCGAAATTTAATTTTATGAAATCGGGGTTTGACTAGTCAAACCCCGATCAGCTATTAAAATGTCGTAATTTGTTAGATTAGGGACCGGTTGTTCGAACGCTAATCAACAATGATCACTATCAAATATTTAATTACTGTCACAACTGTCAATGTCAACTTTGGTTGAGTTGCTGAAAACATAATTGATTATAAATTATAATTATGAGATTAGTTAATCAATTAACATAACAAAATTATTAACTTAATTGATTAACTAATTTTATAATTGTAATCAATAATTATGTTTTCAGCCACCCAATTAAAGTTGATATTGACAGTTGTGACAGTAATTAAATATTTGATAATAATCATTTTTGATTAGCGTTCGAACAACCGGCCCTAGGTTTAATAAAACGACATTTTTTAATTTAAATGCTTATTATTTTTATATTGTCATAATTAAAATAAAACAATTAGTGTTTATTCTCACACGTTGAGGCACTATGATATTTAGAGTTGCACAATACGTTAGACCTTTTACATTTACCTACATAATTTTGAAAAACATTTCTTATTGCAGTAGCATTTTATAAAGCCTTGTCCTCCAAATTTAGAATCTTTTGTACTAATTTCTCTTACAGCTTTACACCTGAAACATCTTCGAAATTAAGAAAAAAATTCGCGTTGCATTCTCTTTTTTGTGAAAAAAGTGTGTTTATTGTTCCGTATTTCGTACCAACTCTATATAAACCGTCAATTGTTTTATCTTGTATGATACCCAAAATATTTCGAGCATCTCCTTTGGCTGTATCAAAGCTGGGGATAGGTTTTGTTTGAAGTTTTTCCGATCGAAATTAGAGGGAATTTTTTTTCACTTACTTAATTGTTTTATAGCATTAGTCTGAGCATGAAGACCTTCAATCACCTTTCCTTTATTTCTTTTAATCGTTTCGGTCTGTGCACAACGCATGTATGTAACTTTTCTTTCAAAATGTTCATAGTATGCAACAAGTGTGCTGTTAGCACACAGAACATATACCAACTGATTACAAATTATGCACGTATGAGCTCTCTTTGTGGCAAGTACAACAAATCATAAACCTCCACCTTCGATCAGAAAATCTGTAACAATACCTATCCCCAGCTTTGATAGAGCCAAAGGAGATGCTCGAAATATTTTGGGTATTATACAAGATAAAACAATTGACGGTTTTGGCATGAAACAAGGAAAAATAAACACACTTTTTTCAAGAAATCAAATAAGAGAATGCAAAGAGAATTTGCTTAACTTCGAAGATGTTCCAGACTTTAAGCTGTCTCTAAGAGAAATTAGTACAAAATATTCTAAATTTGGAGAACAAGGCCTTATAAAATGCTACTTCAATAAGAAACGTCCTTCAAAATTATGAAAGTGAAAATGACATAACGCCTCATCATGTGAGAATAAACACTTTGTTTTATTTTAATTACGACAATATAAAAATAATAAACATTTAAATTAAAAAATGACGTTTTATTAAACCTAAACTAACAAATTACGACATTTTATTAGCTGATCGGGGTTTGACTAGTCAAACCCTGATTTCATAAAATTAAATTTCGACCTTTGCCTGACCATCTTAGTCTCTCCTAGGTTTGACTAGTCAAAGGCCGAAAATTGTAATTTATTTCGGGCTTTGACTAAGACCGTTAGTCAGACCTGAGGATTGCCTAGTCAAACCTAGGAGTGCCTGAAATTCGGGCTTTGACTATAACATATATACATATACATTGCAAATTATGATTCGGGAGTGCTCCTAGTAGCATTTAACGTGTCTTGGTTTGTTTATTTCTACTGCATCTTGATTGATAAATTTGAAGTAGTTTACGTTATGGAAATAGTAGTTTGCATACGATATACTAAAGAGCTCCTAAGTAAAAGAAAACAGCTGATCGAAAAATACGAGTCTAAATAATACGAAAAACTACATGGAAATAACATCACCCAGACTTTCAACAAACTTTTCACCGGATACACCTACCAAGAGAAAACCTCTTCTCAAAGGAAAAATGCAGTCATTGTTTTATTATCCATAAAAAAAGACTTGAAGACTGAAAAAAGCTAGTGTTCTAAAATGATAAAAAAAAGACTGGAGAGGCTAAATTCTACCAGCTCAAAGAATAAGGTGAATTTACATCGGGATACAGCACTAACGACGATTTACTAGAGATATAGAACTTGATAGAGAAGTCTGCAAAATACAACATATTCGTGGACCACGAGAAAGCATCCGATACTATAAGTCATCAGAACATGTCTATCAGAAGCCTACAACATTCACACAAAACATATCTATCACAATGCTACGACTAGCGTAAGATTTTCTGAATAAGATGTCGAATGGATAATGATTTCTGACCATATATGGCACCCAGATACAAGCCTGAAGTACCCTTCCAAGTGGACATTTGCCCATGAAAAGAATGGATCAGAGGAAACACTGGACTCAGACTGCAAAGTTATAGCTGGTATACAGACGGGACTAAAACTGTAAAAGGATTGGATGAAGGAATATTCGATACTGGTGGAAATTTAAACATCTCTGTCCCAGGGAGAGAGATAATTAGATAGAAATAGTCAAACAAATTACATAGCGCCACAACATCCTTCCGAAGGAGAAGGGATAGAGGAGGAGGAGGAGAAGAATATACGTCTGGACTCAAGGCACAGATTTTTGAAATCTTGCAATGTGCAAGAGAAATAATTAACATACGGGCTTTCGAATTAAAGTGGATTAATATATCCACAGATAGCTAGGCATGGGGTTCTCATAAGCCCTAAGGTGGACTCTAGGGTAGTGTAGATAGGAACAGGTTCCAGGTCATCAGGAAATATATGGGAATGAAAGAGCTGAGGAAATTGCCAGAAGAAGGAGAAGCAGTAAACATGCAGAGGCAGATGCAGTACTATTTCATGGAGACTTGAGCTACACAATCTGCAGCAGAGAACCAGAAACAGTCAACCATATCTCGCATGACTGCGAGGCATTGGATCGCAGGCGGCAAACACTTTCTGGAGACACCAGAGTGACTCCCAAATATACAAGGTACCCATCCACTAGACCTACATAAGCTGGTATAGGGTACTAAAAACCTGCAATTGGTATCATGAAGGAATGGAAGATATACGGCTGCAGTACGTCCGGTTTATAACAGTCGATTTCCAGAAAAAAAAACGTTTACTGATTTTCACAATTTGAAGATACAATTTTCATATGACAGTAATAAGCTGATGACATCATTGCACTTACAACAAAGTTTGTATTTTTGTATCACAGGATTGTCATCTACTATGTGATAGTAAGTACTACAGTACAGTACTTGTTTGAGGGTAGTATCTATTTACATATATTTATGCGCAATACGAGTTTTAGTAGGATTGTAAAGTTTTCTATTAACAAAAACAGTTTCTGATTTAATTACTTATTATTGCTAAGAGCTGAAATTGCTTACCACATTACAGACTTTTGTGAACGAAAAGTAGTTGTTTTCCTACTCTTTTGTGATTTATTATATAGTTAAAGCAAAATAACTTTTGTGATTTATATGAGATTGAACAAGCTAGAGACAGAAATTGCACAGTTTACTCTCAGATACATAATATCTTGATAAGTATTAAGATGAGATTGACGTTTGTAAAAAGTTATGTTTGGACTGTTTTACTCTTTGAAGTCTGAACAGTCATTGATAGTCCAGTGACTGAACAAAGTCCAAAATCAACTACTAAGGAATATTGTGAAGGGAATTCTGCGTTGAAAAGAAACAGTCATTGATAGTCCAGTGACTGAACAAAGTCCAAAATCAACTACTAAGGAATATTGTGAAGGGAATTCTGCGTTGAAAAGATTAAAGAAAAAATAAAATGAACCTATTAACACAAACGGAGTATGGAGATCTAGGTACAACCATGAACAAAGTGACACCGATCTCACAATTCGTTAATTCGATGGGTTGGTCAAGTAGTGAGAATGAAGACCGAAAGATTGTCGGAAAGAGCCCTAGATAGTAAAATGTAGGATACAAGAAATAAAGAAAGGCCAAGGAAAAGGTGGGAGGATAGAGTGGCAGCAAAAGAGCAATATTTGCTAGGCGTGAGAACCTGGATCCTGAAAGAAACATCCAAAAACAAACTCGACACATTCGAAAGGAAAGTACTGAAGAGAATACTAGGACCTGTAAGGGAAAACGGAATCTTCAGAAGTCGATACAACAACGAGCTTTATCAACTTTATAAGGAAACACCCCTGTCAGACTTCATTAGAATACAAAGATTGCAATGGGCCGGACATGTGATAAGAATGGGAGAGGATAGGCTACCAAAAAGAGCACTAAATGCTGGAATGCAGGGAAAGACACCGGTTGGAAAGCCACGAAAGAGCTGGGAAGACACAGTAAACAGCGACGCACAAGCCCTTTTAGGAGTCCGTGTATGGATTAGAGCAGCCACAGACAAGCAAGGGCGGAGGCAAAAAATAAAGGAGACCAGGCTCAATTTGGGCTGTAGTGCCGTAGAAGAAGATGAAGAAGAGAATCTGGAAAAGATCGGCGCGGGTCCAGAAATGTTGGAGGCTCAGTTTGGAGGAGGTTAAGGCCCGATTTGGGCTGTAGCGCCATCTAGTTAGAGAGAGGGGTACTTTAAGCATACTACATTGCTTAAAAATAGTACATTAAACGCTGAAAAGCAACATCACTGAATGTACAATTATTGTCTCAATAACTTAAATTTAAATACATGAACTGTCTGTGATGTAGATAAGCGCTAAAAATACAAACCACTCAAGTTGTTATCTTAAAAATACAGCAACAACAGCAGGCCAAACAACAAATTTATAACCACCACCGTACCTTCCAAGGACTCAATAAAAAGATCCCAAATAGTACCTTTGAACTTGGTCAAGTTCTCCTCGTATCCATGGGGCTTCTCGTCTGTCTTTCGGTACTTTTCTGGAGGAGCATCGTAGTAAGAACCTTCTTTAGGATCGAAGCCTAGTTTTTCCTTGTAGTAGTTCTGTGTCGACATCTCTTGGTCACAATTTTTTAACACATTACACGGCTACACGCGCACTAAATATTTTCTATTTTTTTTAAGTGTTTTGTTTTGTTAGTTGCAGTTGAGCTTAAATTCAGGAATGTATAAGTTGCGTTTCGTTTTTAATTCGTTGTTCGTTTGGTGACTACACTGAAAATAAGGTTTTCTTTTAAAATTGTACTCTATTTATTACGTCAAATACAAGTTTGCTTCTATTTAAAATGTCTAGACTCATGAGGTCATCTTTTTCACAAAAAATTACATTCAATCAACAATAATTAGTGCCAAAAATAAATATGCATGTTACAGTTTTCACATATGGCTATTTGCTACGACTGTTAAACTATTTTTAACTAATAGAAAAAACTTCATCTTCAGTATATCAGTATAAACTCCTTCAAAGAGTCAAGAACGGCTTAACTAGATATATCAGGCGAGTTTCTGCCGAGTATTACCGGCCATTATCTAGTTTTTTTCTGGAAAAGAATGGACAAACAATCAAAGCAGGGAAAATGGAAGTGAAATAATGCAGAATTATTCATCTGGAAAATAAGTATGGATCCCATTACAGTCCATACTTCCAAAAATGAAAAGGCAGTATTGAAAAATCATAAGGAAAACCGAGATTAAACTCGGAAAGGACCAAGAAAGAAATACAGAGCGAGTATGACCGACGCAAATAGGAAAAGGTTAAAAGAGCTGTTGCTTCCATCTTTCTCAATGCCACTGCTCTTATGTCATCTACCCATCTCTTTTAAAGCCTTCCCATATTTCTTGCGTCGTCCCCCTTTTTATCCATTGTGGGATTCCTATTTTACCATATCTGGCTATATGACCGGCCTACCGCCATTTAATCTTAGCTGTTTCTTCCACGATCCAAATCAACCAAACCCAAGAGCAACCAACAATACACCATTAGAGCCTCCATCAATTCAAGAAGTACGGGATGCAATAAAACACCTAAAAAATAATAAATCTCCAGGAAGTGATGGTATATCCACGAAACTTATTAAATATGGAGGCGCTTCTCTGACTAATCAAATATATAAAATAATATTGACAGCCTGGAATGAGGAGCAAATCCCGGAAGAGTGGTGTATTGGAATCATTTGCCCGTTACACAAAAAGGGTGATCAATTGGAATGTAGAAACTATAGGGGAATAACCCTCCTTAATACAGATTACAAAATATTTTCGAGTATCTTATATGGTCGCTTAAGTGCACATTCAGAGGAGCTGCTTGGAGAATATCAAAGTGGTTTTAGACCTGGTTGATCAACAACAGACCAGATCTTTGTGCTAAGGCAAATACTGGAAAAAACCAATGAATTCAATATCGACACATACCATCTTTTCGTAGATTTTAAATCGGCCTATGATAGTGTCCTAAGAAATAAAGTGTATGAAGCCATGGATGAATTCCACATGCCCGATAAACTGGTAAGATTGGTTAAGGCTACAATGCGTAAAGTCGTTTGCAAAGTCGAAATACGCGAACAATCACAGGCGTTTGAAACAAATGTTGGGCTGCGACGACGCAGAGATGCACGAATAGACAACAGAGGAAATATTTTTAATAAATCATCCCAAATTTTGGCATATGCAGATGACGTGGACCTAGTTGCCCGCACAACACGCAAACTAGAAGAAATGTATGCCACCTTCTCAAATGTCTCAAAAAATATGGGCCTGAAAGTAAACGAGGAGAAAACTAAGATATTGGCATCAACACCCAACAATAGAGCCAGAAACATCGGTCACCAATTCACTGTTGATAACTCTACCTTTGAAGTGTTGGACAAATTCACATACTTAGGCTCCCTGATCACCAAGGAGAACGTCATGACGGAAGAAATCAAGCGAAGGATAATCCTAGCGAACAAATGCTATTTTGGACTGAGTAGACATATGAGAAGCAGAAACTTAAACCAAAAAACAAAAATAACCATATACAAACCCTTATATAACCAGTGTTGACATATGGATCGGAGACATGGACCATCTCCAAGGCAGATAAAAAACCTTCTGCTTATATTTGAACGAAGGATCTTGAGAGGAATATTCGGTGGCATCTGTGAAAATGGTATTTGGAGGAAGAGATACAACTACGAGGTCACGAGGTATACCACAGATATAAACATATATTTGGTGGTAAAAACGTAGTATCTCTTATAAGAATATTGTCTTCTTCTAATATTGTCTCTCAGTGATATTCCAAGCATGTTTCGTTTCGCTGCCCTTTGCGTCATTTCTAGTTTTTTACCAAATTTCCTGGTAAGGGCTACGGTCTCCAACCCGTAGGTACAAACTACTAATAGTATGCATGACGCATGTGACATACATCTTTATCTTTAAGTGTGTAGAATGGAGGTGTTCTTCAAGTTATATGCTAGTTTACCGAAAGCGGCACACCAGTGGTGTTCTTTTAATTTCATTTCAGCATCTTGGTTTTGTTTTCTCAGTTTGATGAGAATGACAATGACCCAGGTATACATTACCATGTTCAACTTTTTCTATGGTCTGGTTTTGTATTGTTATATTTATCTGGTCCTGGCTTTTTACATATTTTTGTTTTACTGTAGTTCACTTTTAATAGTGTCTCCTTGACTAACTCGTTGTAGTTTTATGGGATTCGTCTTTAAGCTTTCGTCTAGCTTTATTCACATGGTGACATTTTAAGATAAATTGGTTTTTAATTATGTTTATGTATCTTGAAACTATACCTGCCTTTTCTAGAAATTCTAGTAAAGTCCATAATAGGGCCTCTAGAGAGATTTATCTAGCTAGGGAATTCGACTATCTCGGCCTGAAAATGAACAGAATAAACAAAGATCGTAGTTAATTGTTTGACACCAACTGGATAGTAATTGTAAAGAAAATTAAAAACATAAATTTAACAATATCAACGTGAATGAAGAAACTATAAAAAAATTAAGAAATCTGGCGTGTGATAGAATTTTACACCAAGGTGGTGCGTCTCTCTAAACATGTTGGTCGGTTATTGAAGAAAACACTGTACTTTGATTTGCTCGTGATACAGTAAAAGTATCGAAAACAAAAAAACTCAAACAAAATGTCGTACTAACGTACATAAGATTTGGTTTTGTTTTAGCTTTTTCAAGTTCTAGAAAACACAACCAAAACATAAACTGAACTATCCGTTTAGTGGAAACCCACTATTAGATGGCACAAGTATTCCTGAGTTCAAAACAGTTCAGCATTAATTATCAGGAAATAGCAGACGCCAGAAACATAATATTCTTCATAAAAATATATAAGCTAAGATGAGCAGGAACCCTCTATTACCACTGCACGTGGGAAATAGAGGCATTCGAAGCTGTTAAGGGGCTATACAAGTGTAAAAGAACGAAAATTGTATACATTTTTGGGAATTTCTAAAATAAAAAGTACTGTATCAATTGTTTTGAAAATCTGCATAAGCATTTACTATAAAAAGAAGTATATTATGTAAAAAAATGTCAATAAAACAATATTGAAAATTAAACGATTTATGCGCCATCTGCTGGCACCGTGAAAAAAAAATATAGCTCCACTGCTGAAGTGATTGAGACTAATAGAGATCGTGAAACATAAAATTTCAAAGTTATTATTGAAATATAAGTTGTTATTTTCTATATCATCAACTAGGGGTCTTTTGATTGGATAAAAAAAATTTTCAACACTTCGTCATTTTTCCAAATTTTAATATTTTTCTACAAATTCTAGTTGATGGTATAGGAAATAAATTACATTTCAATATTCACTTTGAAATTTTATGTTGTAGGATCTCTATTACTCCCAATCACTGCAGCACTGGAGCTGATTTTTTCACGGTGCCAGTAGATGGCACATAAATCGTTTAATTTTCAATATTTTTTTATGAAAATTGTTTTACATGTACACTTCGCGTCATATAAAACTGGTACACTTTTTTTTCCCAATGTAAACCTGTGTTCAGACTGACAATTATTGTTCGTGAATCACTTCGTTGTTGCCATCACAGATAACGGAATTGCACTAAATCTAAATACAAAAAAATAACGTTTAAAATGTATATTTCGAATTGTAATACATATATTTAAATTCCATATTTGTTCACCGTAAAAGTTATCAAATTTAATTTTTAATTTTTCCAGTGTGCTTTATTTATTCTACACAACTTAATGCAGTTTTGTCCTACAATTTACGAGAAATCAATCACACCTCTCGATTTGACAATAAACATAATAATTTAAAGCCATGTCAAGATTTATATCTGTCATTATTTTTGAATTGAAATACTTTCATAAATTTTAATAAAACACGAATCAATGTATGGATACTTAATTGAGATGACGGAAAATTACCATTGTTTTAGTTTTTAGTCTATTAAAAAATGCGGTCTGTCGCTCAGCCCCGTTTTTACCTAGTTTGATATAATATTTTCGTTGAACTGGCAATGTCGCCCTAGAAATTAGAATGACACTTGTGACAAGATCAACTTACACAACTTGAAAAACACGATTTTCGGTTATAAGAGTTGTACCAGTTTTTTTTGACGCGAAGTGTACATACTTCTTTTTATTATAAATGCTCATCCAAATTTTCAAAACAATTGGTAAAGTACAACAATTTTACAGTACTTTTTATTTTAGAAATTCCCAAAAAAGTATATGAATTTCGTACTTTTACATTAGGATATCTCCTTAATAAACAGGAACAATAATTATTGGCGAAACAGATTTTTTAATTAATTAGGCAAAGCATAAAAATATTCACTTAAACAAAAAAAAAACCATAAAACAAGTTTTACTGTAGCACATTTTTGATCGTAAGAACTGCATTTCTGTAAATATAGAAATAACTCGTATTTGACGCAACATCACGTTTTTTCTAGAGAATGTTGTCATGTACTACCGATATACTGAGTGTCGGAGGATCGAGTGTTTTTTTATCTGATTGCTAACAATTTATTAATAAGTATGACAATACACCATTAAAACAAATAACAGTTAAGTAGTATTTATTTTAAAACACCTTCTATCGGAGAATTTTTTTCTTCTTGATCGAGTGCATTTACTTACGGTTTTTGCTCCGGATTTTAAAGAACCGCTTGGATTGGCATGAAATTTGGCATACACATAGCTAACAATGCTAACATGTCTAAGAAAAAAAGTTATTTTGTGACGACGTGTGCTTTTGTCCTGGGGTGAGTACCACCCCTTCCCCGGGATGAAAAACTATACGTTCAAAATAAGTCCGGAAGTGGATAAACTGACTAATTCTAAGCAACTTTTGTTCTATAGAGTTTTTGCACTAAGTCAGTTCTGTTCGAGTTATTTGCGAATGAATAATAAGATTTTTCAACAAAAAAAAAACACGTCTTTAGACGATTTTTTGCAAATAACTGAAAACGTATTTTATCGAAAAAATATTCGTAGCAAAAATATAGCTTTTAAAAAAGTGAAAAAATTGGTGTACCTATGAAGTTTGTAGACCCAGTAGAAGCAGACTTGTAGCTAATGAAAAGGAGGTTCTTATACGAGAAATTCAAAATCAAATATTTCAAAGTGAAATAACCAAAAATTTTCTCCAAAGCACGTTTCATGGAAAACTCATGACAACCTTTTTAAAGCGTTTAAAAACGCTTTATTTTTGTTTCTTTTTAATAATCAGCAACAAAAGTAAGTAAGTTTCGCTCAACATAAAGTTGGTCCCTTTTTTTGGTAAAAAAAAATCGTGAAAATCACACTCTAATTACTAATTAGCATCCCAAATGAAATGAATCATTACCGCTTTTGCGCTTCACAAGTTACTTAACTTCTGTAATGTTTAATATGATCTGTAAGTTTTACCAGTTCAATGTGTTAATTTTTCAAAAAATTTGGTTTGAAAGTAACTTTTTTTTATTTTTGAACTAAAATAACTTAAAAATTATTAGTGATACCAAAAATCTCAAACAGTAAAAAATGTAGGTTTTGCCTTTTTGAATGTTTTAGAGTTTTTGTTTTTCTGTAAGACAGTAATTGGTTAAATATGTCTGTTCAAAATTTAAAGACACCCGTTATTAGTGACTCGTTCAAGCCCTTTCAAGAATAAGAAAATTGAATGGATGAAACTAAAAGATCATATAAACAGTAAGTACATGAGTACAGTGGCTTATGAAGCGGTAACGATTAATTTCATTTGAGAGGCTAATTAGGGGCTGATTTTCACTTGCTTAATTTTGATGCTAAAAACTTTTATTTAAAAAAATAAAGCTTTTTTGAAACACTTCAAAAAAGTTATGATAAGGTTTCTCCAAAAAGTTTTTTGGTTATTTCATGTTGAAATATTCGACTTGAAACTTGATGAATAAGAACCTACTTTTCATTAGATACAAGTCTGTTTCTACTCGGTCCACAGACTTCATATATACATATACACCATTTTGTTCACTCTTTTATAAGCTATATTTTTGCTAAGAATATTTTTTCGATAAAATAATTACTTTCTTACGAGTTACATACGAAAAACCGTTTAAAAACGTGTTATTTCGTGTGTTATTGAAAAATGAACTTATTCACTCGCAAATAACTCGAAAAGTATTTACTTTTGAACTGAAAAACTCTATAGAACAAAAGTTTCTTAGAATTAGTCAAATTATCCTTCCGGGCTTATTTTGAACGTATATTTTTTCACCTCCGAGAAGGGGGTGATGATCATCTCCAGCGCAAAAGTACACATCGGCACAATATCACTTTTTTTCTTTGATATGTTAGCTACGTGTATGCTAAATTTCATGTCAATCCAAGCAGTGTATCAGGAGGTTGTCCAATATTTTGCCGAGAGTGAATGGACTATGAGTTTTTAACATTGTTCTGAAGCTATTTCTTTGTGGCATCTTATGCAATTTACTATTTTACCTGGGAAATAAGCCACAATTTAAGTTGGAAACTAAATCTATTTGACGTTTCGACTTCCACTTCGGAAATCGTTATCAAAATACCTACTTATATGTTTAAATATGTTTTTTATCTGATTGTAGCTAACAATTTATTAATAAGTATGACAATACACCATTAAAACAAATCGCAGTCAAGTAGTATTAATTTTGAAACACCTTCTATAGGAGGACGAGTGTAGTGTTAAGGTCAATAGTATTAACAAGGTTGATAAATATATAGTGGTGTTAACAAAATTTGTGTGAAAGTGTTAAATACGCTAAATTATAATTTATATAGTCGTTGCAAAGCGTATGACTAATAACCATAACTTATTTTACTGGAACATAAAAAGTTTTCGTCTCATCGCATTATACAGAAAAGTTTTATTTTTTTTAACTTGGTAAAAATACGGTATGCGGCAAAATAAGGGTAAGAACAGAACAAGTGGGTCTCGGTGGAGGTGGAGGTCGCGGTCGATATCCATGTAAAACAAGCACATTTTAGTGTATGGAAGAGAACAGAGCAGGTAAGTCGCGGTGGAGGTTTAGCGCGATGCCATCCAGGAGGTTTACATCTATGCTTTTGAAAATTAAATGAGTTTGTTTTACATGGATGTCTACTGCGCGGCCTACAAGGATGCTTCCCTGTGATTTATCCGTTCGAAGCCAAGTTGTCATTATAGTCTAGGCGCCAAATAGAGGTCACCGTGTCCTTTTCAATTCTGATGGACAAACTCAACAGTTTCTTATGGATTTTTGGCTGCTGATTACGAATTCCGAGGGTGGATTTCGATCCGAGTGGTCAAAAAATTGTTATAAACAATTTAGTTGTTTATAAATTGTTTATAAGACTCTGACTCATAAACTAAAAGAGATAAAAAATAATGTTTCAAATAAAATTTGTTCGTTAATAAAAAACAAAGAAAAAAACGTTTACTAAACTTAAATTCAACAATTAGAACTCAAGATATTGTAAAATTAGTGCACAATGCAAATTGCAAAATAAGTATTTTTCGATGCTTTATCGATGATAACTCGGCTTCTACGCATGCAAAAGTCCCTTAGATAGTCTAATTTTAAAGTTTAATGAATATACTTTCAAACAAAGTTTGTTAAACTACTTTGTCTTCATTTGTTTTAAAGTTATATCCGTTTGAATTTAAAATTTTCTTAAAAAAATTGTACATTAATTTGTTTATAAGGGTTTCAAGCAAATTTAAGCTATAAACATTTATACTTTAATTAACAATAATGATAGAAGAACGCAAAAGGAACATTTTGAGCTTAAGAAAATGTTCGTATGTTGATTTTTGGCCAAGATATCGATATTTTAATAGCGCGCTCTGAGGCGCGAGATTGGCTCACCGCGTTAAGGTTCACGCGCTAACTCCTCGATGCTAATTATAATTTCTATATAATATATACGTTATCTTCATTTTTCATTTTTGAAGATCCTAATAAAATTTTATCATATAATACTTACATAAATAATTAAATCATCATACTGTACCTCGTATCACCTTTCATTATATATTTACTTTGTCTTCTATTTTTTGTACTAAATGAGAAAAAAAACATTAAAAACTAATATTTCAGAAATATAACTAAAAAGTAAGTTGATATTATTTATTAATACTATTTTTACAATAATTATCTTTCATGCATCTGCATCGAGATATACAGAGAATCTCAGAATTTTTACATCTGCATAAGTTCTTAGAGCAATTTTTACAGTTACATGGTGGTACTATGTAAGTCTGTTCTTGTAGGCAGTAACACTAAAACTTTCTGGGGCTTCAGAGTCTAATTATCTATATAAAGTCGATCTAGTTCTTTTGCAACATCATCAAGGCACGTCAATTGTGTGTATGCCGCCACAACATAAATGCTCGTTTTATATGCAATGATGATGCTGTAAAAAAACTCGATTCATTTTTATATGGCTATCGCATATTGGCTCATTTGCATGCGTAGAACCCGAGTTATGATCGATAAAGCGTCGAAAAATACTTACATACTTGACTGTGAGCCGATTTTGCGCCTCATAGCGCGCCATTAAAATATCGATATCTTGACCAAAAATAAACTTACGAACATTTTAAAACGCTCAGAATGTTCCTTTTGAGTTCTTCTATCATTATTGTTAATTAAAGTATAAATATTAATAGCTCAAATTTGCTTCAAACCCTTATAAACAAATTAATGTACAATTTTTTTAAGAAAATTTTAACTTCAAACGAATATAACTGTAAAACAAATGAAGACAAAGTAATTTAACATGTTTTTTTTTAAGCATTTTCATTAAACTTTAAAATGAGACCTTCTAAGGCTCATTTGCATGCGTAGAAGCTGAGGGACGATCGATAAAGCATCGAAAAATACTTATTTTGCAATTTGCATTGTGCACTAATTTTACAATATCTTGAGTTCTAATTGTTGGATTTAAGTTTAGTAAACGTTTTTTTTTTGTTTTTCATTAACGAATAAATTTTATTTTAAACATTCTTTTTTATCTCGTTTAGTTTATGAGCCAGAGTCTTATAAACAATTTATAAACAATTAAATTGTTTATAACAATTTTTTGACCACTCAGATCGAAATCCACCCTCGAAATTCGTAATCAGCAGCCAAAAATCCATAAGAAACCGTTGAGTTTGTCCATCAGAATTGAAAAGGACACGGTGAACCCTCTGGCGCCTAGACTATTACCTCCGCTATCTGAGTTGATACTTTTTATATAATCCCTTTTTTGTATTCAGTTTATTTTTAAATTTCTAAAGTAATTAAATTCAGTAAATTTTTGAAATATGAAGGAGGATCTGATTATTTACAGCTGACATTTCATCACTATCATCACTTGACTGACACAACATCTCAAAAGCACAGTCTTTTGTCATTCAAATTTCATTAAACTACATCACTTGATAGTGGTTCTAGCTGGACTGACAGCGCAGGGGAATGCTGAAGGAGGCACACCGATCCACCGTCTGACATTCCGGAATTGCGGACTAGAATTATAGTTTTTTTCGTGCTAGAGGGTATTTATTACATCAGTTTTATCGGGAACGTTGTCGTAAACAATGCTTGCAAAGCTATAATATCATGTATACCTACTAAATATAAATATGTAATCGTAAACATTTTAATATTCATTTCAGTACTGTTTATTTTGCCGCATACTCTATTATGTTCTTAAATTCACACTGTTTATAGTTCATTGTACATATACATAATAATACATACATCATCTGCTGCTACCGACATAACTCCAAAAATTGTTCACGAAACTTTTTTATTATTGTTTTATTTCTGTATGGATTAATTCAAAAGTAATAAACAAATGGTGCATCTAGTAATATATTAAACGACAGCTATAGTCATAATAGATATCACTTTCTTATCACAATAGTATTATGTATTACATACTTTTTTATCACCAAACAACAGATAAAAATTCAGGCCGCAATGATAATGATAAATGAACCAGTTCGTTTTCAGCCTAATGAAAAGAAGGTCAAGTTTAGAGCAATATTATTATTATTAATTTATCCATGGCAGTACGCTTTTCTGAAAAAGATTTTAGCCAGGAGTACACATACATAGGAAGACAATCAATATATGGAAGGATATGTTTTTTTGTAAGAACAATATGTCTCGAGTAGAAGAAAATATGGACGCAAAAAGCAAAAAAAAAGAAGAAAGAAAGAACTGTGGGTCAAAAAAATTTTTTTTAAATGAAACTTAGAAGATATTAAAAACCAAAATTGAAAATTTGTAATGATAACAAAAAATACGTTGAAAATAATGCATTTCATTTTTTTTTCTCGCCTCTCCTCTAGAAAATAATAAAATTAAAGCAGGACAACCAAACAAGTGGAAATCATCATCTTCCTGTGGCAAAAAAAATCGTGAAGAGGAAAACAACTGTATAACACTGATATTTCCTAGCTACTAGGCTACTTATTATGTATTCAAATGTCTTTTGGGAAGACAAACAGCTACGTGTGAATCATTCATACCTTAATCATTAAAAATTTGTTAATGAACGCTTCGTTGTTGTTATTAGCATTAACGTAAAATCAAAATTAAACGTCTCACTTGAAAATATTATTATCAAAAAATATCTATCATCCTCTCTTCATTGGTGGAAAGGTTCAGTTATTACTTACTCCCCCTTTATACAATATATACCTTTTAGTATATTTTACAATTAAACGGTATCTCCTATGTATTACTTATCTCGTCGGCATATTTTGCAATAAGTACTACATATTTGTTAATGATAATTGTAGAGAAATCAGTTACTCCGACCTCCATTATAGACTTAGACTTCCAATCTAAGACTATTTTATTATATTGCATTACTAATTAATTTAAATATAGTATATAACTTTTATAACTATCAATATCGCATCAAAGATTTTCCGCGTTTCAGTTAATTTATAAACGGCTGTTTACTTAAGGTCATCTAGTCTGTTACCATTTATTTTATTGTCTATATGAATCTTAGAAGAAAAAAACAAAGCCAGATCGTATATTGATATCTAGTTTTCTGATTTTGGTACACAAATCGATAATTACCTTTTTAGGTAATCGTCCCTGTACAACCAATCCCAGAAAAGGTTTTTATAATTCTCACATTCAATGTTTATCTACTAAAATGAATTATCAATATAGTTGTTAACATAAGAATAAAAATAATGCAGAACAACAGTTTAGGATGTGTAAAAAGTATCTTAAAAATCTCAATTGTTAGCCTCTCAATAACTGCGCCCAAAATTTTAATTTTGCTATATCAGGATATGCCTACACTGTATCAGATATGTCTAACTATGCCGTATTTCGAGCTCTCATATAATTAATTCCTTCTGCATTTAGACTAAAACGTCATACTTTTGCCGTGAAACCAATTGTGTATTATAAAGACAGACGCACGTACCTATTAAAAATGTTTATATTAACATGTTCTAAGTTGTCTGGCTATAGGATATAAAATAATACTCAGATGCCAAGATTTGAGCATTTTAGCTGTATTGTGCGATGGCTGCAGATTAATTTGCAAATATTAAGATGGTTGCAAAGTAATTAGTCTCTTATAGTCTCTTGACATCCATTTATCTTTACAGATTCAAAGCATTGAGCATTTCTTGTTGTTTTTGGCAAACTGTTATCATTATTCAAATTTCTACCCACTCCCAATGACGCTCCCGATAATAAACAACGAGGTTGTATTATTCATGTTAAGAAAAGGAAAAGAGGCCTTAATTCACCAGTGGATATCATAAAACTGATAGAAAACATATATGTAAGAAATAACATAGAAATGAAAGTCAATGGAATAATAACAGAACCCATAGAAACAAACACAGGAATCAGGCAAGGGTATTCACTAAGCCCTCCGGTGTGGCCGGAGATCAAGAGGTCCCGGGTTCAAATCCCGGACGATTCATATTCTTTTTTTTTTTATATTTTTGGTATCGTTTTAATAAAAAATAACCTGTTAAGTATATTAATTTCGTTGAAATCATAATAGAAGTATAACTTCTTACGTGCGTACAACGTACACACACATTCTTTTTTTAAAAAGTAATCAGTCTAAACCGGTCAAACTTCTAAAACCTATTAATAATACATAAATAAAAAATACCAAATAAGGTCAATGACTAATTTTAATTAAGGTGGTGATTAGGGGGTTGCTTGCGATCACTTTTTCGCTGAAAAAAAATAGGGACTGACATTTTTTTCATTACTTATAAGTCACTTAATTTTTGAGCTAGAGACTTTTTTTATTTCTGTAGAAAGATATTTTTAAGTACTTTACATTAGTTTAAACAAGTTGTCTTCGAAAAATGCATAGTTTTCTCGTCTTTTGACTTTGAAACTACACTATTTAGCATTTGACGAAAAAGAGCCAACATATAATAAAGTATATCTCGATTACTATTGGTCTTAAAGAAAATTTAAAAAAAAACGGTTTTGTTAATTTTTTTAAAAGGTACATTTTTGTTAAGTAAAGTTGTTTTGATAAAACAATAACTTTTGGAGTTACATATTAGCAGAAAACTTATTAAAAACATTGATTTTTTCGATATAAAACTAACACTTTCGATACCGATTAAATCGAAAACTATCAATTTTATCAAAAAAATGTATAGAACATTTTTGCTTAAAATGAACGTTTTTATCAACTTTTGCAATTAAAATATAATAAAAAATGTTCATCCCCAAGATGGGGTGGCAACCACCCACATGGTAAAAGCGCCTTTCGGCATGATATAGATTTTGATCCTTGGACTATCCACTACTTGTTCTCAAATTTTCATGTAAATCGATCCATTCTGTAAAAATTGCGAGGTTTTGTCCTATTTTAAGCTTCATTAGTTGAACTAAAAGGAAATATCGTTAGAAAGATAGAAAGAAAAACGACCTACTGATTAAGAAGATCACCAGATCACAAGATGGAAGG
Source organism: Diabrotica virgifera virgifera (assembly GCF_917563875.1). Classification (NCBI taxonomy): domain Eukaryota; kingdom Metazoa; phylum Arthropoda; class Insecta; order Coleoptera; family Chrysomelidae; genus Diabrotica; species Diabrotica virgifera. The sequence goes on along the minus strand of NC_065446.1, from coordinate 231,922,614 downwards.
CAGAAACTGAAAGACCCAGGGGAAGACCCAAAGAGAGATGGGAGGACCAGGTCATGAAAGATATCAGAATCCTCTAAGTGAGAAACTGGAGAGTCCTATGCACTGCACAGATCGAAATAAGTAGAAGAATATTGTAACGACAGCCAAGTCATACAACAAATTGGAGTGATTTACCGCAATAAGCGAATCAAAGAGAATCAAATCTCTCTAGAGCTGCAAACATTTAATTAGTAGTGAAAGGCCTTGATGATGATGATGAAATAAGCAATGAACAGTAAGTTAAAGGGACCGTCTAATTAACATTGTAATTCTAAGAATTTAATGTATAATATGAAGAGATTTGACAACCATAATTGTATACGCCTTCTTTTGCTTCTGTTGAAACCATTAACATACTTCTATCTCAACAACTAAGATCTAGGAGATCATCCTGTACGTTACTGCAACGCTGTTATTACGGTGTTATCTGATCAAGTTAAAAGGGGCATAATAAATCCCAATCATGCAAGAAATCCCCTTAATGGGTATCACACCCGGGGGAATTCTAATATCGGCGAGTAGTTAACTTGACCTAATGCTTTTCTAATCAAATCCCCGATGCTTTTACCCATACACAGCATGTTCGGAAATCAGGTAGATATCTATAATGATAGATAATCTTATCTACAATTATTATGCAGTAGAAATATGGAGGTAATATACATTGATAATCTTTAGAAGTGGATTATTACAATAATTATTTCAAATAAGGCAACATTTTTTAAATAGATTTTATTAATAACGGCTGACCCAAAATACTTCACCCAAAATGAAATTTTAAGAATAAAATTCAAGGCTGTGTCGTAAAGAAAAAAAAAAGGAGTTTATAAAAAACGCAAAAATATTGCAGATTTCATCGGTAAATCTTCAGTTCAATATTATGTATTATGTACTCCTGCTTCTTCTGCCTGTGTTCTTCTAAGAATTCTCAATATAAGTGATTGTATGAACAGTTGATCTAAAGACAGCCGCTCTTCTATTAAAGAAACTTTTAACCCAGACATTTAAACCTCAGAAACTTAGAAAAGTTTCTTTAATAACTGAGTTCTTCTAGAGCTAATTGAATAATATTTACAAACAAAAACCAATCGAGAATCTGCAAGACAGCTATTAGAACTATAATGATATACGATGCAGAAAATAGATAAAAAAACTACTGAAACTAACAGAACTGAAGGAAATTAGAGGGAAAGCCTCGTCTAAGATAGAAAAGAAGTGGAAGCTTAAGTCCATATTTAAAGCCAAAGAAATTAATAAAGGTTTATTAAAAGAAAAATCAAATACATACAGGGTGTCCCGGAAAATAGTGCGTTCCTTAAAGGTATAGGTAGAAGGCACCATGTAGAACAAAAAACTCTTATAACATTTTTTTCTAAATGCAACCGTTTGACCAAAAAATTAAAATGTATTTTGGTAGGCAAATTTAAATCTGACAACTATGTGCGGTACGCAAATTTAAGCATAGACAGTCCCATGTAAATAAATAGATAGAAGATAGATAGTAAACAGATAGTTTTAAAGAATCCTGTTTAGTGTCAATGCCGAAAATGTTTTCGAATAGTGAGTGTATTACCTATTATGTTATTACCTATGAATGGTGTTTGTGAAAGGTTACTTGAAACATCTACATACTCGGTATAATAATTATTTTCAAGTAAGTACAACTTAGTTATTTCAGTTCACAAGTAAACAAATTACTGAGACATTATCTGGTGTATTTAAGTTCCACTGTAAACTATTAAAACTATGTAATTCAGTTAAAGCCCTCAGCAATACTCAGCATTCAACCCATTTAAACCTTACTAAATACATAATACTAGTTCAGTTAAAAGATGTGTTCTTATGTTAAAAGATGTGTAATTCGTTTAAAATTATGCAATAGGTATTTCAATACATTTCAAAAGAAAATAATTTTAGTAAACAAATAGTAAATACATAAGTATTACCTACTATTAGGTTGGATTATTTTAAATACTGTTAATCACAATCACAAACGAGTTCTTATTATCTGTTATTATTCCGTAGTGCGTACGATGTTGCCAGTTTATTAAAATTTCCAAACATTAAAATACAGGTATATGGAAAACAATGTTAACTTTTTTTTGGAAACGGTTAACTTTAGAAAAAAATGGTATAGGACTTTTTTGTTCCAAATTGTGTATTATATCCATACCTTAAAGGAACGCACTATTTTCCGGGACACCCTGTATAATAAACACATTAGCAAAGGAAATAAAATTATAGTCAAAGGCGAAGCATCAGTAGGAGATTGGAGCGTGGATCAAAGGGAGCTATACGAAAATAAAACAGGCAGTTGGCATAAATGAAGAAAGAAGAAAAAATGCAAAATAAACCAAGAATAAGGATTTTTCTTGTACAAAAAATTTCAAATTGTACAAGAGAGATCAACCCAAGGGCTTTTGGACTTCTTCTTCTTCCTTCTTGTATGTAGGCTTTAAAAGCCTGTTTCTTCTTAGCCTCCTAAATTAGCCTCTTATTAGCCTCCTAAATTATTTAAGTTATCGCACCATCTTTTTCTTGGTTTGCCAATACTTCTTCGTCCACTTGGTGACTTATCTCGTGCTATTCGTACTATCCTATCCTCTGTCATTCTACTAATGTGTTCGTTCCACTCCTGTTTCCGTTTTGTCACCCATCCATTTAAGTCTTCTACATTGCATGATCTTATGTTTTCGCTTCTCTCCCTATCCAAAAGACTTTTCCCTGATATTCGTCGGAGTATTTTCATCTCTGTTGTTTCTAGTAGTCGTCTCGTTTTAGATGTGTCAGGTCTTGTCTCCGCTGTGTATGTCAATATAGGTATAATTGCTGCTTTATAGATTCTTGCTTTTGTCTTGTCTTAGGTGTTTGTTCTTCCAGATTGTGCCATTAAGGGATCCCGCCGCTTTACTTGCTTTTAAGCTTTGTTGTCGTACTTCCTCTTCAACATCTCCGTAACTGGTTATATCTATTCCCAGATATAACTGGTTATATCGATTCTCCAAGCTTTTGAACTTGAATGGATCAATATATGCAGCACAGCACTAGGAGCTATGACTAAGGTAGTCCCTAGGCTAGTGTAGACATAACACATGACGACAAAATTCAGGGAAAGAGGTGAATAGGGAGAAAAAAACATTCTTGGCTCAAGGATCTACGCCCAATAGCTCGGTAAAAGACCATTCGAAATCTTCATAGCCGCAATTTCACGTTTAACTATTTCCAATTTGTAGTACTAGCTAAACTATTTGAGAAGCTAGTAGCGACCAGGCTAATGAAGATAATAACTGATAACAATCTTTTTCCGGATCACCAGTTTGGTTTCAGAGAGAAGCATTCAACAATAGAACAAGTTCATAGAGTCGTTGATATAGTAAATAAAACTTTTGAAGAAAAAAAGTACTGTTCTGCACTTTTTCTTGACGTCAGTCAGGCTTTTGATAAAGTCTGGCATGAAGGGTTACTCTTCAAAATAAAAATGAACGTTCCTGATTCAATGTTTACTATACTAAAATCATATTTAGAAGAAAGGTACTACCGTGTCAAGCATGAAGCAGATACATCAAAAATCTACCCGATACGATCTGGAGTCCCTCAAGGTAGTGTTCTGGGTCCTATATTATATCTAATATTTACACACGACATACCAACAAACGAAAATGTAACGACTACAACATTCGCGGATTACACAGCTATGTTAGTCACAGATGAAAATCCCGCAACAGCTACCGAATCTCTTCAAAGGCATATTAGGAACATTGGAAAGTGGACAAAGAAATGGCGAATAAAGATCAATGAATCAAAATCACAATACAGCAGCAAAATCCAACATATCCATAATGGAAAGATTACAATCCAAAGTGTTTCGCTCTATAACAGACGCCCCATGGTTCGTGTCAAACAAAGACATTTATTGTGATCTAGAAGTACCTACGATCAGTGAAGTGATAGTTCAGTGCAGTGTTCGGTACATAAAACGCCTAGAAAGCCATCCAAATGCCCTGGCAATAAACTTGCTTGATAAATAGTCAACAACCTCACAGACTAAAACGTAAAAATCCACTGGACCTTCTTTATAACTAAGTTTTATACCTCACTGTAATTGTGTTTATATTTTAGATATATAATTGATGGATTCGACCGTCTTGATGGAAGTTCATTTTATCTAACAATAAAACACTGAAAACGTTTGTTTTCTATACTTCCACAAAATTTATTATAACTAAGTGACTACAGCTGTTTCGGCAGAGTGCCTTTCTCAAGTGATATAGTTTACAATGTGTTTGCCTTTTTAAGTCTTCAACTGAAGAGGTTGAGGAGTGGGGAGCTGTTTGTCTCGAGTTGGTCATTCAGAATTATATCTGTATTTTTCAGTTTATTAATTTTCATAGATTCTAAAAAAGATAGCTTAAGGCCTTTATTTTGAATATGCAGAATTTGAAACTCTTCATTGAAAGAATGATTATGATCTAGAAGGTGAAGTGCGTATGTAGAAGTGTCCGTTTTTCTATTGTTGAATGCCCTTTTGTGTTCTGCTATCCGTTTGTCAAAAGTTCTGCCAGTTTGACCGATGTACGTTTTCGGACAGTCACCACAAGTTAGTTTGTACACACCACTCTGTAGTTACTTTCTCTTTCGGCTTTTATTGTTCTTAATATATTTGCTTAAGTTGTTGTTAGTTCTGAAAGCTGGTGTTATATCTTTTGTGTCTTTTTTATGTATCTGGCTATTTTTGTTGTTATCTTTCCAGTATATGTGAGAGAGCAGAAGGTACTGGGTTCTTTCTGTGGTGGTGGATACACTAATTTCAGGGCTTTCTTATGGAGTTTTTGGTTTAAAATTTTGTTAACTGTTTGTTCGTTATAGCCGTTGTTTACTGCTATTTGTTTAATGATGTTTAGTTCTATCTCGAAGTTATTTTTTGTCATGGGAATTTCTGTCAGTCTATGTATCATGCTATTGTAGGCTGCTAATTTGTGTTGTGTAGGGTGGGATGATGAATTGTGTATAGTAGTGTCAGTATGGGTAGGTTTCCAGACTACACAACAAACATGAGTTCTCCGTATATCATAAACCTACCCATACTGACACTACTATACACAATTCATCATCCCACCCTACACAACACAAATTAGCAGCCTACCATAGCATGATACATAGACTGACAGAAATTCCCATGACAAAAAATAACTTCGAGATAGAACTAAACATCATTAAACAAATAGCAGTAAACAACGGCTATAACGAACAAACAGTTAACAAAATTTTAAACCAAAAACTCCATAAGAAAGCCCTGAAATTAGTGTATCCACCACCACAGAAAGAACCCAGTACCTTCTGCTCTCTCACATATACTGGCAAGATAACAACAAAAATAGCCAGATACATAAAAAAGAAAGGAATAACACCAGCTTTCAGAACTAACAACAACTTAAGCAAATATATAAGAACAATAAAAGCCGAAAGAGAAAGCAACTACAGAGTGGTGTGTACAAACTAACTTGTGGTGACTGTCCGAAAACGTACATCGGTCAAACTGGCAGAACTTTTGACAAACGGATAGCAGAGCTGCTAAAAAGGGCATTCAACAATAGAAAAACAGACACTTCTACATACGCACTTCACCTTCTAGATCATAATCATTCTTTCAATGAAGAGTTTCAAATTCTGCATATTCAAAATAAAGGCCTTAAGCTATCTTTTTTAGAATCTATGGAAATTAATACACTGAAAAATACAGATATAATTCTGAATGACCAACTCGAGACAAACAGCTCCCCACTCCTCAACCTCTTCAGTTGAAGACTTAAAAAGGCAAACACATTGTAAACTATATCACTTGAGAAAGGCACTCTGCCGAAACAGGTGTAGTCACTTAGTTATAATAAATTTTGTGGAAGTATAGAAAACAAACGTTTTCAGTGTTTTATTGTTAGATTTTAGATATATGTATTGTTTGTAAATGTAAAATGTATGTAGCATATTATCGGAATGTCATATACTAGAGGTCCAGTCATTGGACTGACCTCTCTAACGTCAATTTTTTTTACTTCAAATCCCAAAGACGCTTATTGTTAGATTTTTTATAACTAACAGATTGCTGAATAAAAGTTTCAAAAAAAAACTATTTCCAACTGGATCGCCAACCTTCGACGGAAGACAACCCAATGAAAAGAAATGTAGAGTGAGAATGCCAAGAAGAACTCGATAGACTGAGAGTGCTTAACAGTGCCACAATGCTACGGGTGCCGGATTATCTGGAAATGCATGACAACCAAAGAAACTGATGAAATTACTAAAAGAGGATAAGCTATAAAATAATTTGCACTGCGTCTGAGACTAAATTGAAAACGGCAAACACTTTAGAGAGTCTACCAAGTGACTTCAGGAACATTATGGTACCCATCACGAGATGTTTACAAGCTGATACAAGGATCCAATTCTCGAATGGGTATCGTGAATAAATAGAAGGTGGACAATAAGCTAATTGATTGTAGTTCAATGGGCTTTACAATAGGCTACTTCCGACAAAAAAAAGGACTAGACCATCATTGTTAACGATGAGAATAAGCTGGTACAACCACGAGCAGTTACGACCACTTAAAAAAGCAGAAAATCTTTCTAAAAAATGCACAGAAATTTTGTAGACCAGTCCAAAAATGTAAAAACTATTCATATCACTTTATGTCTGTATAAAAGCAGAACCTGAAAATACGGGTTATCATTTAACAAATTCCTTTAGATAATTAATTCGCCGCATACATATTGGTTGTTTACACAAAATCGTGAATTTTCTGGTTCAAAATCATTGCTGACCTCACATTCCACTACTTAATTATATTTAATATTTTCTTTTAAATGTGTAATATTTATTTTTTAAATCCCAAAATCTCCTTGTGCGGCGAAGGAAATTTAAATCAAATGCGAAAATAATGTAATAAATAATCACATTATTATATCTTCACAAATCTGAGGTCAACTAATTTATAGATAAGATTTTAATAAATACTAATCTCTTGTTATTAATTGTCGCCATCTTGACACTGATGGTATGTAATATATTTGAATTTAAACATATGTTTACCTTCTCTGGCATTTGTTTAAAAACAAAATATTTACAAAGTGTTGTTTTATCTGACAAAAAAAGTCTCAAAAAAGTTTTTGAAAATAAAGTTGATTTTTCAATTTGCTTTTGCACTCAGACTTATAATCATCCAGGACCTGGGCGTACAGATAACTGAGGATGGCAGCGAGAAGGAGGAAATACGGAAAAGGGATAATGCTTGCTAGCACAGCACACTTATATCTGTCGCAGGTATTGGGATCCAAAGATATCCATAGGTTAGTAAAGTTAAAATATATAAAATCATCATACCACCAATAGCAACGTATGGCGCAGAAACATGGACCATGAGAGAAAAGACAATAAACCTCAATAATACTTTTGAAAGAAAGATATTAAGAAGAAATTATGCAAAAATATAAAGCTTGCGCTTGGCAGGTCATCTTTTAAGAATATATAAGAACGCTTAGTGGAACTACGGTGGGACGTCGGCCAGTAGACAGACCAAGGAAGAGGTAGATAGACCAAGTGAGAACCGATGCTAACTAAAGAAACATTGGGGGTGGTTAACTGGAGGACAGCAGGCAAGGAAAGGGGTGTTTGGATTTGGAGGCTTGGAGAGCATCCATAAAGTTATGCTTAAAGAAAGCAAAAAAACAAACGATATTGAAAACAAATGAAATGAGAATCTTGGGGAAAGCTCTACTGAACAGAGAAAAGTAAAACGGATTAAAAAATAGGTGATAGGGGTGATACAAAACAACCGCCTTAAGAGGTCTGTGTCTAAAGGTCTCACAAATGGACCTTATCTGATTTACCATAACCATGACTACGAAATAGGTACTCCACATAAATGAATAAATGGCAAAATTAAAGTCATCTATTGTTGGATGTAAACAAAGTCGTGGAAATGGAGACCAGTCAATGATTGAAAAATCAGTAGGTCGATCAACAAAAAGGTCTCAAGACGAAAAAATGTATAAAAACTATTCATATTGATAAACATAGTATAGTACTTATTAAATACAACAACTTTTTATTAAAAGATGTATTTTTCCTATTGAAAAAAGCAGAATATGATTAAAAATGGTATTATTGTCATACTATTTCAATTTTGTATAATAATTAAAGCAGTTCAAGCAAACTATCAATCATTTTTGAAATTGTAATTGATAAAAACATAGATAAACAAGATAAGAAAATACTATGATCGATCCCCCATTGAAGTACAAGTACATTATTCAAACATAAAAAAATTTAAATACCGATTGGGTTGACATCACTCTCTAGATAAAATCACTTCACACTTAAAATTTACACAGAAACACTATTGAAACCAACCTGCACTAAATTCAAAATCATTTAGTAAAATCGTTTTTTCGAAAAAACAAAACAAAATCGTTTTTTGGACACTGATCAGAGGTGGCGGTGTTCGAACTCGTAGAGGTACTATTTACACGCAGAGCGCGCAGCCATTCAACTGTTTCGAGAATCGGTGGACAACTGACAATCGAGAAAACAAACTGGCATCACGCGGCCAACTCTGACCATCTATGGAACTTACACGTTGGTCAGGTAGGCCGAGATATCTGCATAACGTAGGTGCTGAATATAATATTCCTACCACAGACTATTATTATACAGGGGATATTTTTATCTATTTCTTAATAGTCCAGGGCGCATCTGTTTTGAGATGGACGTTGAGAGGTGACTCATATTTTTTTGCAGAAATTGCTTGAAAATAACTCAATTAATAATATTTGAGTTATCCTCCCACTCAAAATGGTCAGGAACATTGTTTAAATAATCAAAATGTCAAAATATGAAGGAAAAATTCGATTTTTTTATTGGTTTTTTGATTATAACTTTAAAACTATTCATATCTGAGAAAAGTTGTACTGACATAAAAGTTGCGTAGTTATATTTCCTACAATATAGAATTGGTTAAAAATTTAAAAAATAGTCACCCTTGTTGCAAAATAGCAATAATTGAGAAAAAAACCATACAAAAACAAGTATTCGCATTTTACGTTTTTCAACCATTTATGCTACACTTAGGACCTTCATATTTTACCCAGAAAAACTTTATGATATAGTAAAACAACACTGTAAATTTCATTAAGATCGGTTTAATAGATTTTGCAAAATAAATTTGGCAATCCAGCTTTCGCAAAAAAAAAATCATTTTTTTAAAATGTTGCAGGACTGAAAATAAAGCAGATAGCAAGTTGAATTTTTTTTGCTTATAGAAGTGTACTGTACCTTTCATTTGCAATTTGCAAAATTAAAATCGATTAATTACCACGGCGTCAGGAAATGTTTTAAATAAACATTAATTTTTGGTGCTACGCGCAGGACAGCGGTGTTCGATTCACACAAGTTGATTTCCACCAAAATTTCTTCCAATCTTTATCAAATATATTATTTTCTTACCCTATATTTTGTTGTATTTTAATATTTTAATTCCACAAAAATCAGACTAATTTTATTAATGTTTAAAAATAATTATTTTTTATTCTCTAAGTTAAAATATATGAACAAAGAAATTTTTTTCTAAAAAAAGTGTTATTTCAAAGGATAGAGTATGTGTTTTTATTTTGCAATAAACAAATTTATTTATTTATATCGATATGTAATAAAAATTAAAATGTATCAATCATTATCAAAGGTCATTGGAATGCCCAATCAGGGCAAACTATCCGCTGTCCTGCGCGTAGCAACAATAATTAATGTTTATTTAAAAAAATTCCTGACGTCGTGGTAGTTAATCGATTTTAATTTTGCAAATTGCAAATGAAAGGTACAGTACACTCTTATACGCAAAAAAACTTTCAACTTGCTATCTGCTTTATTTTCAGTCCTGTAACATTTTGAAAAAATGAATTTTTTTGGCGAAAGCTGGATTGCACAATTTATTTTGCAAAATCTATTGAACCCATCTTAATGAAATTTACAGTATTGTTTTACTGTATCATACAGTTTTTCTGGGTGAAATATGAAGGTCCTAAGTGTAGCATAAATGGTTGAAAAACGTAAAATGCGAATACTTGTTTTTGTATGGTTTTTTCGCAATTATTGCTATTTTGCAACAAGGGTTACTATTTTTTAAATTATTAATCAATTCTATATTGTAGGAAATTTAATTACGCAACATTTATGCCAGTACAACTTTTCTCGGAAATTAATACTTTTAAAGTTATAATCAAAAAACGAAGAAAAAAATCGAATTTTTCCTTCATTTTTTGACATTTTGATTATTTAAACAATGTTCCGGACCTTTTTGAGAGGGAGGATAACTCAAATATTATTATTTAAGTTATTTTCAAGCAATTTCTGCAAAAAAATTTGACTCACCTCTCTACGTCCAAATGTACTAATATTTTTAGAGATGGGCCCTGGTCTATAATGGATTTGTTGCTCATGTGGTATTTGTTGATTAAATTGTTTTTGTTGATTTTCCACGAATTGTTTTATTATTAGACTTAAGTGGGTTTTAATCAGGCTATTGTTGGTTAGATGATACATTATTCCTATAGGTACATTCATATATTATTCAACAAATAAAAAGAACATGTCAGCAGTGGTTAGTAAGAACTGATATGCAGATTCGCTTCACGTATAGTAATTCAAAATGTCAACCTTTCAATTTGACATTGACTTTATTAGAAAGTAATGATTGTGGCAAATATTTCATATTAGCACGTGTAGTGTGCACTTAAGAATTACTGTCAATATTACCAATAATCCTATTATAAATAAAAAAAGCTTTGATGAATGTAGAGAAAAATATTTCTAATAGAAACGATCATTTTAAAGAACTATGTATATGTTATAGTCAAAGCCCGAATTTCAGGCACTCCTAGGTTTGACTAGGCAATCCTCAGGTCTGACTGACGGTCTTAGTCAAAGCCCAAAGTAAATTAGAATTTCGGCCTTTGACTAGTCAAACCTAGGAGAGACTAAGTTGGTCAGGCAACGGTCGAAATTTAATTTTTTGCACGATTGATCATTTTTGACTGTTTACCGTGACATATTTTACGTCAGTAGGTGACATTTACCAGCAACTCGACGGTAAGTAATCCAACTCGACGTTAAGTACTCCAACTCGACGGTAAGTAATTCACTTACCGTCGAGTTAAAAAATCTCTTAATTTTAATTTATTTTTTGAAAGAATAAAGAAAACTAAAGAATTATTTATAAATATTGAAACTTATGGTACAATTTGTTAAATTATTTAATGAAATCCCAATTGTTTGGGCAAGCTTCTTCCCAAGCCCGTTCAATTTCTTCAAATTCACTTTAGCTCATATTTTAATTTATAATAATCAAAATTGTACTTAAAATTATTGACAACTAAATAAAAACTCAATTCTCCATTGTTGTTATGCACCCTAGTTACTACCTAACAACCAAAGTATCTATCTTGATAAAATGTCAATATGACGAAAATGTTTAATTTTATAATTTATAATGGTATCAATCGTGCAAAAAACGTTATAAGCATGTCGAACGTTAAGGGTAACCGATCTCAGACAATAATTGTGACAAACAATTCGACAATGTGACCAATCTTCGATCGGTATAAAACCCTTACCGTTCTCCATACTTAATATACTATTATGAAATCGGGGTTTGACTAGTCACCCCCGATCAGCTATTAAAATGTCGTAATTTGTTAGATTAGGTTTAATGGAACGTCATTTTTTAATTGTAATGTTTATTATTTTTATATTGTCGTAATTAATATAAAAAATTAGTGTTTATTCTCACATGTTGAGGCATTATAGCATTTAGCATTTATTAGAGTTGCACAATACGTTAGACCCTTTACACTTACATATAATTTTGAAGAGCATTTCATATTGCAGTAGCATTTTATAAAGCCTTGTACTGCAAATTTAGAACCTTTTGTACAAATTTCTCTTTATAGAGACAGCTTAACATCTGGAACATCTTCGAAATTAAGAAAATTATCTTTGCATTCTCTTATTTGATTTAAAAACGTAATTTGGTTTGACTAAGTATATGAATTTTATTTTAACACAAACAGATGGAATTGGAATCTCATCGTCAACTGTGAAAGAAGATATTGCAATCGGAGAAAAAACTAAGGATCACCATAATACTAAGGATGCCCTTGGACCGTCGTCACTAGGAGAGGAAGAAAATTGTCAAACAAGTGCATAATTATTGGTAATTAGGTAGTACATGTTGTGTGCGCTGACAGCAGACTTGGTGCATACTATGAAGGTTTTGACAGAAAAGGTACATGCATGCGTTGTGCACAGACAGAAAAGATTAAAATAAATAGGATAATGCTATGAAACAATTAAGCAAAAAAACAATGATTCCATTCACACATATAAATGTACTCCCAACGCGCCTAAATAAGTATAATTTCAAAAAAGGAAAAGTAAAATTGTAAAAACCAATAAATATGTTAGATGAAGTAGTTTTCAATCCTAATAGTAAAATTAATAATATTGAAAATATTAAAAACATTACTAAAAGATTTTTAAATTGAAAACTTATTGGTACACTTTCCTGGTGACACCTCCAAGGCTTCTACAATATGCAAGCACATGGATGCTGCAGTGAACACAAAGGGAAGGAATTCTACACTATGCAATTCACATCCCCCGTCTGCATCTTGGTAAAGTTCCAACGGAAAATGCACCTGGTTACTCTACGAAGTAATACGACTATAAAATAAAAATGTATACCATTTTTATTCAGTTGCAATGCGAAGGCAAAACAATCTTACTTTTCAATTAGAGTACGGAGCGCAGCCCAGTCCTCTGAATCGCGATTTTCGGCTCTTATTGGAGCCTCATCGGAGAGAACGTAGGCACTGTTCTCCATACCCTAATTGACAGCACCGAGAGCTTTTCCCACCCATTGCAACCGAAGTGAAATTATTAGGTGACTAGCGTCATCTGGCACTTGAAAGATGAAGTAGTTTTCAATCCTAATAGCAAAATTAATAATATTGAAAATATTAAAAACATTACTAAAAGATTTTTAAATTGAAAACTTATTGGTACACTTTCCTGGTGACACCTCCAAGGCTTCTACAATATGCAAGCACATGGATGCTGCAGTGAAGACAAAGGGAAGGAATTCTACACTATGCAATTCACATTCCCCGCCTGGGGGTATACATTTTTATTCAATAAATATGCGTTTCTGGCCTTCGTAGATTTCTAAATAACGTTCCGAATTACTATTCACATACAGAAGAACAAAATACACTGCAGGAATAAAACTTCTGTCATCAAATCATCAAGCACAAGGTACTAAATGAGGGGTCTAGATTCAAAACCGGACATTTCCACTTTATGGCATTCCGAGTAAACTGAAAAAAACAATTTACAACTTTACTGTTCCCTATCTCAAATTGGAGGAGGAAAAGTCCACTTTTGCATCTGAACCAATTCTTTCACACTGAATTACTACTAGGAACTGTCCAATTTTGTTCTTTATCAAATTGTTAATATATTATGGATCTTTAATCACAGATTACAGAGGTGTATTCAATTAATTTTGACCAAAAAGTGGAAATGTCCGGTTTTGCATCTAGACCCCTCAAATATTGTCATCTCTCTGACGAGAGGTAAAACCTCAAAACACGTGTAGGAAAATGGTGAAGCTCGAATTGCAAAGAAATGTAATCGTCTGATTTCGTTTTAACGTCGTATTATTTATTTAAAAGACTTCCTAAAGATGTTACACAACTTTTCTGATAGTTTTTGATGAATAATCATCTATTATTAAATTTTACTGACATTATAAATATTATCAACATAAACCTTCCTAAAATAGGAAGTGGTTAACGTATCACAAAAAAGTAATTAGAAAACATATTCGAATTATGTATAAATATTTTTTCAGTAATTCTACTGATGGGATTCTAAAATTAGTAATACTAGTTAAAATTTGTCATATTTAAAAGGAAAGTAAAATATAATTAAGCTGGTTAGTTCATATATCTTCAAGAAATTGGTTTGTGGTATTTTGTAATCGGAGGAGCCCATTAAAAATTTAACAGATTTTAATAGTTGGACATTAGGACATTGATATAATAATGCAATAAGTCCATAATAATGCATACTTGGAAAAACATTAAAAATCGTTAACAAAGAAACTATGAAAACATAAACCATCATAACACTTTTTAAATATATATTTATAAAAATTGTGCAAAAGTAACATAAGACATTAACTACTTGAGAAACTATTTAAAAACGAGAATTACAGTCATAGCATTGGTGTTTGTGATAAAGCAGTGACTAACTTTGAGAAGAAGAATTGACTTAAATACCTTCTAGTACAGCCTAAATTAATCTTAAATCCAAATATGAAATTATACTTAAAAAAACTATTTAGAAAAACAAAAACTGGTACATACGTTTATTTATCTTCCAGAGATGAATATATTTAATTAATTGCGAATTTCTAGTACCAGTCATATGCATCCGTTTTGGGCAGGTCAACGGTTATTTTATCGCATAACTTCTTTTTCTTTAATTTTCAAGCAGTTTTGATACTAAATTATTAAATTATGAGGCGTTCTAGTACTAAAAGTTATTCTTGCAAATCTGTAAAATACACCGTATTTATTGAAAAATGTTTTCAAATTTTTGTCAAATTCGAAAAACGAAAAATTTTCAAATCGATTTTTTTAGAAAACGGTACATCCTACCGGCTTAAAGCAAGAGTACCTTTTGGTACTAGATTTCCCCACAATTTATAAATCCAGTGTCAAAAATGCTTAAAAGTTAAAGGCAAAAAAATTATGCGATAAAATAACCGTTGCCTTACTCAAAACGGGCGCCTATGACCGGTACTAGAAATTCTCAACGAGTCCAGAAAGCCATTGAGCATCCGCTAGGAAAAATATTCTGATTCGGATTTTTTGCACAATCTTACTCAAAAAGGACTCCTTTTAACAAATTTGCATGTTGCCAGGACCAAAAGGTGGTCAAAAATTTTTTAAACGTTTTTTTTTTGTTTTTTTCCTAAAATTATTTTTTTTGCATAAAAAAGTTTTTTTAGGTTTGGATCATTCCAAACAAAAAAGGTCTGTAGTGACTTTTCTCTAAAAATGATAGTTTTTGACATATAAGCGATTAAAAATTGAAAAATTGCGAAATCGGCCATTTTTAACCCTCAAAAACTATGTGAAAAACTGAAAACTCGAATGTTCCCAAGGTAGGTAGATAATCTTTAAACATCGATTGATGAAATCCCAAAGAGTTTTTTGCAATACAATATTCAAAACTCCTTTGTTTTTTAATTGCTAATCAAGCGTGCGCGACACTATTTTCCACCGACAGTATGGTGCAAATGAACGGAATAAATTCGTTATTTCGTAAACCGGCGACTTTAAGAAAAAAACCCGAAACAGGTCGATTTTTATTTTTAAGTTATGATATTGTGGCATATATGGTAGACTAGTGACGTCATCCATCTGGACGTGATGACGTAATCGATGATTTTTTTAAATGAGAATAGGGGTCGTGTGCTAGCTCATTTGAAAGGTTATTCAATTCTCTATTTAGTAATATAAACATTTACATAATTATTTATATAGGGTGTCCAAAAAATTTTTATTAAATTAAATTTTTGACAAAAAAAAAATAGAAGGATACCCTGCATAAATAATTATGTAAATGTTTACATTACTGAAAAGAGAATTGAAGAACCGTTCAAATGAGCTACCACACGACCCCTATTCTCATTTAAAAAAATCATCGATTACGTCATCAGCCCAGACGGATGACGTCACTAGTATACCATATATGCCACAATATCATAACTTAAAAATAAAAATCGACCTCTTTCGGGATAAGTCGCCGGTTTACGAAATAACGAATTTATTCCTTTCATTTGCACCATACTGTCGGTGGAAAATAGTGTCGCGCACGCTTGATTAGCAATTAAAAAACAAAGGAGTTTTGAATATTGTATTGCAAAAAACTCTTCAGGATTTCATCAATCGAAGTTTAAAGAATATCAACCTACCTTGGTAAAATTCAAATTTTCAGTTTTTCACATAGTTTTGAGGGTTAAAAATGGCCGATTTCGCAATTTTTCAATTTTTAATCGCTTATAATATGTCAAAAACTATCATTTTTAGAGAAAAGTCACTAAATATCTTTTCTGTTTGGAATGATCCAAAAACCTAAAAAAACTTTTTTCCATGCAGAAAAAATAATTTTAGGAAAAAAACAAAAAAAAAACGTTTAAAAAATTTTTGACCACCTTTTGGTCCTGGCAACATGCAAATTTGTTAAAAGGAGTCCTTTTTGAATAAGATTGTGCAAAAAATCCGAATCAGAATATTTTTCCTAGCGGATGCGCAGTAGCTTTCTGGACTAAATCAATGGAACCGATTTATCTCTGGAAGACAAATGGGCGTACTAATTTTCGTTTTTCTAAATTTTCGTTCTGGAGGTACATATTTAAAAAAAACTAATTACAACGCGCCATCTTCAAAGAGCTCTAGCTCCCTTAGGAAAAAGCATTTTCGGACTAGGTGAATTGGGTTAAATTGTCTTAAAATTACCCGAGGAACCTCAGGTCTTCGTTGAGTTTCTGAAGACCCTGTATAGCAATTTGATGGCTGTTCAAAAATGAAAATTAACGTGTTTTAAGATTTTTTAAAAGTCGTGTTTTTGAAATAATGAAATATTTATTCCATACCTTTGGATCATACTGTATGATAAGCTTTAGTAGATGTATGAGAACTCATCACATCTACTTGCTTAACTATTGCAAAATTTTAAGTTCACATGTTCATAATAAACCCTAAGTTAATGTAACGTTCAAAATTATTATTGCAAATCCTTTCGTGTGTTGTCAACGTTAAGAGAAATTCTAAATGCAGTTTAATAAATATAATTACCCGTTATATCCAGCGAATGACAATTAATACTAAGTTTTGCTCAGTTTCAACAGTAATTAATATATTTTTAAAGGAACAGTCACTTGGGAATGTTCTTTGGATCATGCAACGACATTTTTAATTGTTTGGGAGAGTGCCAATTGCAACGAAACTATGTAGTATGAAGTTTTTTGAATGATCGCAATATATAGTTCCGAATTCATCTAATATTAGGTCTATGACACAGATAGAAATACTCGGTCAATTTTATAAGACGACTAACCTATATTATTAAGAATTTGCACGACCTAAAACCAATTAAGACCTGGCGCCAAGATTTAATTAATTAATTATCTAACTTTTAATGATATCACTTAGATTGTAGACGTCTATAATACGAATAAATGTATAATGTGTATGTTCTGTGCAAAACAATCGATCCACTAAAAATTTGGTCATTTTTGATGTTTCGAATTTCCTAAACCTGTTGTCCGATTTAAGTGAGTTTTTACCACGTTATAGTCTTATTCATTGACAATATCGCTGTAATAATATTGTTGCTACACAGTCAAACTGTCATTGTATACCGGGTGTACGAATCAAACTGTGTTTTTTCTCAAAGTTCGCATCACCCTGTGGATTATTCTAGCATTTATAAAATATTGAAATTAAAACTTAACTATAGCCTGACGTTTTCTTAACATTTTGTCTTTCGATTCATTCGCTTATGTTGGATAATAAAAAAGTTAGGTACTTTAACAATTGGCCATGTTCGTCATCAGTACAGGGTGTTTCTAAATAAGTGCGACAAACTTTAAGGGGTAATTTTACATGAGAAAATAATGACAATTTGCTTTATAATCATATGCCCTCAAACCAGTGTTGCCAATCGCATTTTTCTAGATTATCCGATGATCGCTCGAAAAATATCCGATTTGTCATGAAAAGGTACGCTAGGTCAAAAATTATTCTGTTATTAAAATCAAGGTTGCCAATGTTATTCTTTCAGTCCCCTTAACAACCATCAAATAACAAAATCCGTTGTTCGTACGCCAATCAGTTGATTGTAATCAATTATCATTATGATAATTAACATAATTGATTGATTGATTAATTAATTATTAATTATCAATTCACGTAACAATTAGGGAGCGTTCAAGTATTACGTAACGCGATTTTTGAAGATTTTTGACCCCCCCCCCAACCTGCGTTAGGTAATACTTGAACGCTCCCTTATTAACATAATTGATTAATTAATCAATTAATCTCATAATTGTAATCAATTATGTTTTCAGCAACCCAATCAAAGTTGACATTGATAGTAATTAAATATTTGATAATGATCAGTTGATTCCATTTCTGATTAGTGTTCGAACAACCGGCCCTTTAATCTACTGGATTCTCTATTTCACGGTTTAAAAATTTTCGTTTATAGATGAAACTCTCGTATCCTAGCTGATTATTACCTAATTCATGTATGTAAATACTATTTACTTACTATTATTACATTATTCGTATTTTGTATTATCGTAAGTGTTAAATTCTAAATAAATAAATAAATCTAAATATTTCATTATTTGGATCGTTATATTAATTTATTATAATTATTTAAGTAAAAAAAACACTTTTAAATATTATTTTATTAAAACGTAATAACTACCTAAAACTAGGTACTGGAAAAATAAATAATAAATAACTCAATACAAAATAAACTACAGCTACATTAATAGCATAGGCGCAAAATTTCTGGTCAATGATTTTAAAATGGATTATTTTTATCGAGTCCTGAGTTACTTAAGCACTTCACTACATAAAATGAAAATAAAACTAAATCGTGCGTGAATTAGCTTTCATAAGTTTAAAGACTAAAAACTCATCGGACGGCAATAAACTCATACTCATCGAACTAATACTCATCAAAACAATAACATCGGACGGCAGACTATTCATCCAGTATAGACTATAAAAATTTAAGAGGAACCAAACAAAATTAATGTGTTGGGAATATATGGATGAGAAAGTTTTAGTCGATGGTAGATACACTGAAAAATATCCGCAAATATCCGATTTATTTAAAGAAACGAAGAAGATACGACAACTCTCAAAAAGGTACGCAAATCGGATAATTATCCGCCGATTGGCAACACTGCCTCAAACGCTTCATTTCCGAGATACGGGATGCTCAATTTTTTTTTACAAACTGACGATTTATTTATTGCTTTAAAACCAGTTGAGATATGCAAATCAAATTTGGTGGGTTTTAAGACGTAGTTATTGCACATTTTTTGACATACAATTAAGAATTTAATATTGACCATTGGCGCGCAAACGGGTATTATGACCGATAATATTACCCGTACGCACGCCAATGGTGAATATACAATTTTTAATTGTATGTTAAAAAATGTGCAATAACTACGTCTTAAAACTCACCAAAATTTCATTTGCATAAATTAACTGGTTTTAAAGCAAAAAATAAATCGTCAGTTTGTAAAAAAAAATTGAACATCCCGTATCTCGGAAATGAAGCGTTTGCGGACCTATGATTATAAAGCAAATTGTCATTATTTTCTCATGTAAAATTACCCCTTAAAGTTTGTCGAACTTATTTAGAAAACACCCTGTACTGATGACGAACATGGCCAGTTGTTAAAGTACCCAACTTTTTTATTATCCAACATAAGCGAATGAATCGAAAGACAAAATGTTAAGAAAACCTGAGGCTATAATTGGGTTTTAATTTCTTCTTCTTCTTCAGTGCCTTATCCGGTCCGGATGTTGGCGATCATCAAGGCTATCATTGTTTTGTTGACTGCTCTGCGAAACAGCTCCGCGGAGGATATCCCAAACCATTGTCGGAGGTTTTTCAACCACGAGATACGACGGCGTCCCGGTCCTCTCCTGCCAAATACTTTGCCCTGCATGACGAGTTGAAGAACTCGATATTTTTCTTCGTTCCGCATCACGTGGTCAAGGTACTCAAGCTTACGTTGTTTTACTAAATTAAGCACTTCTTTTTCTTTTTTCATGCGCTGTAGGACCTCAATGTTGGTGACATGGTCGACATAAGATATTTTTAGTATCCTCCTGTAGATCCACATCTCGAAGGCTTCAATCCGCTTTTCAGTGGCTTGCGTCAGTGTCCAGGCTTCAACTCCATACAGTAGCACTGGAAGAACGTAGCACCTCAGTATCCGCATCTTGGTTCCCAAACTGAGATCACTGCAGCACAACAAGGATATCAGCTTGATAAATGTAGACCGTGCCATTTTAATTTCAGTATTTTATAAATGATAGAATAATCCACAGGGTGATGCGAACTTTGAGAAAAAGCACAGTTTGATTCGTACACCCGGTATACAATGACAGTTTGACTGTCTAGCAACAATATTATGACAGCGATATTGTCAATTAATAAGGTTATAACGTGGTAAAATATCGCTTATTATCGGACAATAGGTTTAGGAAATTCGAAACATCAAAAATGACCAAATTTTTAGTGGATCGATTTTTTTGCACCGCGCAGTGTATAACTCTGTTTCTGTGTTATATATGTATAAAAAAGAGAGTTTTCTACTTGTCATTCAAGATCAAATAATGCCAATCAACAACTGCCTGAAATAAATTTTGTGGAAGTATTTATTGAAAACAAAAGTTTTCAGTGTTTTACTGTTCGATTCTTTTATTCATTTTTCCCTTAAATTATAACATTCTTTATATTCAAATAGTAATTTCTCTTTCGTTCCATATGTCGCTGCATAGGCGGTGGGCGTCACTACGTGTTCTATTTGGCAAGATGAAGGTTACTTTTTTTGCACGTTGCAAAAATTAGTCCAGAATGAAAGTGGCATCTCGTGCTAAGCTCAAGTCTATTTAAAATTTAAATTTACTTGTCCGCAATGCCCACCTTGAACTGTATTGCCTAGGGATACCGTTACCTTTCTAATTTATTGTTAATTTTTGTTTAATTGCAGTTGGCGACGTAAATGAGTACTTTCTAACTTCCTTCGTTGATAAAAAGTTGGAAATAATTGTTCAATCACTAATTATTATCTACAAATAGACATCGTTTAACAAGAAGCAATACTGGGGTTTTAAGAAGTTTATTATAATTGTTATTCTTAATCGACTGTAGTACAGTAGTGACAATTAATATACTCATTACTAAGCCTAATAACTACCAACACATTTGCTGGTATTCTTTATTATATTCAAAGCAAAGTTTTTAAATGACCGTTTTCTGTCCAAATAATGTGTATTATTCTTAAGGGCATCGAGTACAATAAACCAGCATATCTATGTTTTATAGACCTGACAAAGGCTTTCGATAGCATCCAATTCGGAGACGTCTTAAGTGCTGGTTTCCTCGAAAGCGGTGCCGACAACCTGCGATCGTAACACTGCGATGAATGACATCATAAAAAACTGTACCGTGCAAAATAATAGCGTTGGTTTCCAAGGATGCGTTGGAAGCCCCACTTGCTGAGCTTGCACATTCCATTGCCACAGTGAAGAACCTTGAATTTTTCATCGTAATCTGACGTAATTCATCGCAGTGCTACGGTGGCAGGTTGTCGGTGCCGCTTTCGAGGAAACCAGCGCTTTACACTTACTGTGTAGAAGAAACAAGTGTCGGCCGGTATGCGCTCGACCGTTTTGCGCCCTTACCTGAAATCGGCCGGTTTGCGCTCTAACACTTTCTTAACCTTCCAATGACAAACCTTTTTTTGTTACACGGATGACCAAGGGGGGGGGGATGACCCCAGGTCAAAAATGACAACAAAAAAATAAAGGTTTTTTTTAATTTTGAAATTTTTTTTATGGCACGGACTTTATGTCATTCAGCCAGTCATAACATGAGTATTAGTGTCATGTGTAGTGTGTATGTTGAGTAAGTGTCTTGTTACTTTGCAAAGTCGACGTCATGAGCGTAAAACTACTTGGAATTACACATAATAGGCGCTATTTTACTAAACATCAACTTCAGAATATATTTTTTATTCACAAAATATAGGGAATTTTTTTTATTTCAAAATATGAGGATATCTAGATTGATATTAAAGTCAAATAAAAAAATAAGGAGTTAAAAATTGAAAATACTTTTGAATTTATTAAAGAAAAACATACGCTGGGGTCACAATTTCCCCCGCTTGGTCATCCGAAGGTTAATGGAGATGTATAGCTAATTATTTTCTTATATCGACCGTTTTGCGCTCTCTTGTAATCGACGTTTAATTTTATTCTACCATAACGATCAGGTAACGGTTAGGCTAGTAAAATTAGTTTTAAAAGATCATAAAACTATAAAAAAATGGATATAGTCTAGATGATGTGCACAGCAATTGGAAGGTGGAAACACAAAAAAATCTTATGTATGTCTTTGTACTCACTTTATAATGTTAAAAAAATCACGGCTTTTAGATTTCAATGCCTATTTTTTTTATAATTCTCATTATAGAAACACATATAGAAAGATGGATAATTTTGTTTTAATTACTTGCTTGTAGCCTGTAGATATAGTAAAAATTGTGATAAGCTTTTATTTTAACATTTAAATTTAATTTAATATCTCACTGAAGTATGTGGTTCTTGATAATATTACGAAAATTAATGTCTAAAGACGGAAATACACGAAAGTTAAGTTAGGACCGAAGGGTTGGGTCTTCCTCCTTCCCACAGATTTTGAGTCAGGTAGGTTCACCAGACTATTATTGTAGAATGAAATTAAAATTATATTGCAAGAGAGCGCAAATCGGCCGATTAAG
Organism: Diabrotica virgifera virgifera; assembly: GCF_917563875.1. Classification (NCBI taxonomy): domain Eukaryota; kingdom Metazoa; phylum Arthropoda; class Insecta; order Coleoptera; family Chrysomelidae; genus Diabrotica; species Diabrotica virgifera. Next base: position 231,899,860 of record NC_065446.1, on the reverse strand, counting down.
GAAACTATAGTAGTTAGATATTTCTATTATGAAAATTGCAAAGCGCCAACCGGTCGATTTCAGGTAAGGGCACAAAACGGTCGAGCGCAAACCGGCCGTATTCGAAGAAACATACCAATCAATATTATACAAACCTTCGAAAACATCTACTTCCATAATCGAATACAGCAAAGACAAATGGAAAACTAACACAGTTTATACCAGTACAAAGCGGAGTCAGACAAGGTGACTCTTTAAGCCCACTGCTTTTTAATATAATAATGGACGAAATAATAGAAGTAGTACGTAAAGGTCATAGCTACAGAATAGGGAACAAAGAAATCCAAATATTGTTATGCAGACGACGCCGCATTAATCGCCGAGACAGAAGACGATCTCCAAAGATTAACACACATCTTCAATACAACAGCCAAGAAATACAATATGATAATATCAGCAGAAAAAACCAAATGTATGACATCTAAATACCCACTAAGAAGTAAAATCGAAATTGATGGGAAAATAATACAGCAGGAAGCAAGGTTTAGATATATGAGAATAGATATAACCAGTGAGATGTTGAAGAGAACGTACGGTAACAAAGCTTAAAAGCAAGTAAAGCGGCGGGATCTCTTAATGACACAATCTGGAAGAACAAACACCTAAGACAAGACACAAAAGCAAGAATCTATAAAGCAGCAATTAGACCTATATTAACATACACGGCGGAGACAAGACCTAACACATCTAAAACGAGACGACTACTAGAAACAACAGATATGAAAATACTTCGACGAATATTAGGGAAAAGTCTGTTGGATATTGAGAGAAGCGAAAACATAAGAAGATCATGCAATGTAAAAGACATTAATGGATGGGTGAAACGGAAACAGGAGTCGAACTAACACATTAATAGAATGGCAGATGATAGGATAGTACGAATAGCACGAGATAAGTCACCAAATGGACGGAGAAGTATTGGCAGACCAAGAAAAAGATGGTGCGATAATTTAAACAATTTAGGAGGCTAATATTGAAGAAGAAACAGGTTTTAAAGCCTACATACAAGAAGGAAGAAGAAGAAGAAGAAGAAGGATTCTTATTATATAGAGCACGCTTATATAACAACCAAAACTGTTGTCTTGGTCGTTGTTGGGTTTTGCTAACTAACATCCATTTGGATTTTGTGATGTTTAGTTTGAGTCCCTATTGTGCACTTGTTTTTTGTAACTTACTCATTAGACAACTCAGTTCCTCCATGCTACTCGCTAGAATCACAGTGTCATCAGCATACCTTACCTATATGTTATTAATTATTTCTCCATTTATCGTCATGCCTTCTGTGCTTTCCTCCAGTGCTGCCTTAAATACTTCTTCTGAGTATATATTAAAGAGAATAGGAGACAAGATACAGCCCTGTCGTACCCATTTCTTGATCTCAATTTTATTGGTCAATGTAGATCCTACTTTCACCTTAATAGTAATAATACTAAGTATAAATGATTGAGCAGACAAATTGGCCTGTAATTAAAAAAGTTCATGTTGTCACCCTTGTTATGCAGGAGCATTGTAATGCCCTTACTCCAATCTATAGTGATCTTTGACTATACAAGCAGATATTGAAGAGGTCGTGATTTTTTTTCAGAAGAGATGTTTCAGAATATGTTCAGATCCCTGGTTTTTTACCTTTTGTCTATCGTTTTGATTTGCCATTGTTGATTAGATAAATGTCTTTAGTTGTGCACTAACAGTTTTGTGAAACATAGCATCACCTGTAATCTTCCTCCATTATATTCTGTCTCTTCACACTCGACTGCCAGTTCCATTTTTGATTTGCCCTTATATTATTGTGCAGTAAAAAGTATGGCCCCCGATTACTTATGCATTCCTTTTTATCTTGCCGCAATTTATAGTAAACAATCATTTGATGCTTCTGGTCTTTAGGACTACATTATCCATTTATGTCTGACTGAGACTTTTTTAAGGTCACTGCGGCAATAACTAACAGTCTGTATACCAAAAACAACTTAAATAACCTATCAAAATAAGTACCGCTCAGTTCCTAAAATGTCCACTGAACCCACATAATATCTTTACCTAACACCTATTTGGTAGACTGACACACGTAACGATTGCCCATATGTCGATATATCGACGAGATGAATAACACCTTACTTAATAATTAGATTGTGACGTGTTAAAATTCCAGGTAGACATACATATATATGAATAAGTCCACCTTTACAACAGATTTAAAAAGTGTACAGTTTACTACCAACTCACAGTCTGAGTGCTGATAAATCAACAACCAACATAACCCACCACGTTTAGCCTGTGCCTAGCGCATAGTGCAGCCACCAGACGTGATAAAATTTAATCGATACATTCTGCTTATTTGGATATACGAGGTGAGGTTAAAAATCCCACGCGACGATGACGTCACACCTTCTCGATGCTTTTGTAATAGCTCTAAGTCACTTTCTATACTATTTTAATTAAATATGCCGATATATGTAATAGTGGGATTAAGTGGGCGAAGATTTTGTCTTGTTTGTTAATGACATGCTTGCTAGTGGTTGATAGGTAGAAACGGGAGTAGGCATATGGTATTGTTATATTTGCAAATAGGTAGGTATACATACAGGATGATAATCAGAAGAAATGGTAGCTTTAAAATATGTAGCTAAGACAAAACTGCAAATCATATTGGCTAAATGAGTACAAATAGACATTCTTGAATGCAGTGAAGTTAGAGAATCACAGTATGGAACGTCGATAATATTCGATTTTTTTCTGGATATGGTAGCAACTAATATGCGGAATAGAACTCAGAATAAGGCAATTTTTGGACAACACAGTTGCAATATTCTTACCCATAACATATCGACTGGCCTTAATAAAATTTAGGCAATACATACCTTGTTTCCTAAGAGCTCCCCTTGGGCCTACTGTTCTTGCTCTATCAGTTTCCTCCTAGTATGGTTTAGAAAGATTTATCCCTATTCGGGGTTGCCATTGGGTCTCCATTGTCACTACCTATTACTCCTTACCAACGTATCCCAAATTCTATCTCTACTCAAAGCAGTTAGTTGGTTTCCTAACAATACTGAACCGACGGACGTCAGTATTGTTTACACTTCTGATACAAGATTGGAATCCCAGGCACCCATCTAACAACAACTTTTGTATTTCTAGCCTGAAACTCATTTAGATCTTTAAAACAGGTTGTTATGCAGCCCTGTTGTTCGAGATTGGCCATCCGAATACTCAATTAAATCAGGATCGTAAATACCAGCTTTGATCATTGTTTTCTGCAGCTTCCTGGAAGGCCAATGTCTCCGGCTGAAAAACAGTACCATGTTCACCAAGGTACAAGCTAGTCCTGTCAGGCAAAGCTCAAAAAGACCACTCCTATCCCCGTTCTCTCTGTTCTCGAACCATCCATATAACATATTACCGTGCCCTTCCGATACCTCAAACATACACCACTTTCACTACAAATCTACGATCAAAGGTCCAGACCGGTCTTTCGGCAAGGCCATCACGAGAAGCACCCATATACCTTCTTTCTAACTCTACCTTTCCTACCAACAATCTCTTCCGAGCCCATGTTCCAGATCGTTTAATCCGGTACATAGATTTATAGTCCTCCACTTTTAGCTAAAAACTTCTATAGACGATATCTTTGCACCTTTTGAAAGGATTTCAAAAGTCTTCCCCAATTAACAGCATTAATCCAAACATCACACAAACGCACAAGCGCAGATCTAACAATGGGTACATATATCCATCATGTTTGTTTTGGGTTGACTCTCCAGTCCCTATCAATAATCAGAACCAATAACTCTTCTGCATTACATCAGAATTGCTATGGTATTGCGACTCTTGCTTACTACAATATGGCTTCCACGATAGTTTCCTATCTATCTTTACTACCAGATACCTCACTGACGTATGTATTGGGATTATTTGACCCTCTAGTACCAGCGGTGCCAACTGGAATTTCCGCCTTCACGTAGTGAGTACGACTTCTAACTTCCTTGGACTGAATCTCAAAGAGAAGTTCCGACTCCACTTTTCCAAAGGTCGAAGTGTGCTTTTTGGCAATCAATGACGATTTAGAACTGGAAGGTGTGGATACTTTCATATACCTAGGCTCGCTGTTGACTAAAGATAAGATAACGTCAGCGAAGAAATTACAAGAAGAATGGTAGTTGCCATTGCCAATAAGTTTTACTATGACTTAGGAAGACATATGGCTTCAAAACTACCCAGAAAAACTAACGTGACCGTCAATAAAACAATGATAAGATAAGTGCTCACATATGGAGCAGAAGCGTGGTCACTTCCAGAGAAGAACCAAGAACTGCTTAAACGTTTCGAGCGAAAAATCCGAGGAAGAATATATTATGGAGAAATAAAAGAACAAGATTTGTGGCGCAGGCGTTGCAACTTTGAGATGTATCGAAGTTCCGGGGAACCTGACGTTGTAAAATTAATTAAGGAAGCACACCTTAGATGGAAAGAGCATGCAATCAGGCAAGAGGAAGGTACAGTCAGAAAAGTTGTTGACCAAGAAGGCCGATGGGGCAACAAGTCATAGGGAGACTTAGGTATCAAAAGGACAATTTAAAATTTATTAGAGTTACAGCATGGAGAAAAGTTTCCAGAGACAGAGGTGAAAAGAAGATTGTTTTGAAGAAGGCTTTGGCTTATAATGAGCTGTGATGCTACTGACGATGATGCACCATATTCGAGGAAAAGCAACAGACCAATTGCAGAATAGATTTAAGTTAGGCATAATAAAATAAAAGAAAGTATAACAAAAGGAAAGGTAACAAGGATATCAATATATTAACGAACCCAAAAACAACAACAATAAACCACCAATAACTTAGTTTTAAACATTAACAAGTAAATGTTTAAAATGATGGAAGAAATAAAACTTAAAAAGAAATAGAAAGAAATACTTGGAAAACATAGGAAGATGAACAAAACAAGAATCACAGAAGCAAAGGAAACAAGACAAGGTTATGAGTGGATCTTTTTCTATAAACAGCAAACAATTTTTTTGAATTTGTAATGATTTACTTATTTGGCTACTGTTTTTCCAAATAGTTTTATGAGTCACCAGTCTTGAGAACGAACAACAACTGCCCTGCCCTGTATCAATAACTATAAAATGCATATAAGGTAATATATTACAAAAAATTTTGTAACAAGAAATACGTGGGACGAAAACTAGTTTGAAGAATAGGAGTATTAAGTATACTTTCATTTTGGTGTGCAAAGCTTAGAAATGACAATTTATACACACAGAATGGCAATGAAACTGCGTTACCCATAATTTGGAAATCATTTTCGGAGAACTATAAAGGCAGTACCAAAGAACGTTTTGAAATGATTCACAGCTCCTAAAATGGTTAAAATGTATTATCGCACATGCATCAAATCGTTTAATATTCAAGGAGAGCTTGTTAAATGACAAATTCATTTTAACACATTAATGCAAATTATGATAAAAATAAATGTAAAAGAATCCAAAGATATGCAATTTTTGAATTACCATATTAAGGTCATTTATACGTTTGAGTAAACAGCATTCATTCTAAGTAATAATGGTAGGGGACCAAAGTATGCTAAATGTGCAGTCACTCGAGCGTTATGGGGACCTATTGGGTGGTGAGTAGTAGGTCCTAAAACCAAAAAAAGTTAAGTAAAGTTTTCCATTTTAGTGGGCGCTTGCCATTTTTTAATTTAATTTTCCATTTCCAACAATCGTTTTTTCCGATTATAACGCCATCTATCCATAATTCGACAAAACGTTTCGAATAAAAGTTACTTATTTTTACGTAAGGAATCCAAATCTGCAATAAAAAATGGGGGCTCCTATTTAAGATTTTAAAGTAGCCTCCCACCCCGCTCCGTGGGGGGTCGTGTTTGATGCCATTCGATAGATTTTTAATAAATATTAATTAAGTGTATTTTACAGTTTTTCGATCTGATGTTCATTTCGCGAAATATCGCGGGATTCGTATTTAAAATATTAAATTTACCCCCACCCCTCTCCGTGGGAAGTCGTGTTTGGTATCATTTGTTATATTTTTAAAAAATATTGAGCAAATATTTTTTAGTTTTTCGATCTGTCATTCATTTCGCGAAATATTCGCTTTTTTCTTGTGAAACTTTGGGACTCACCCATTTCCTTACGCCCGGCCCAGATCGTCAGATTTTTTAAATATACTCTCTTTTGCATGTACTTAACTTACCTTATCTTAATCTGACAATTTCGAGTTTTTTTAAGGATATATTTTTTTTTTCGGGCCCCCCTTAACGAACTCCCCTGTGTTAAGAGCCAATATATGGTAGAGGTACATCTACAGGGTACCAGGTTTCTCCCCATATGATAATCTGACGCGCTCGAGTAACTGTAAAAATCCCCGCTTGGGCTCCCCTACCATAAAATAAAATATAATATTTATGTTCAGCAAAAATGTAAATTTTGTACAGAACAGTAAGCTTGTTTGAAGATATTTTCACCATTACATGATTTTTGCACCATTAGATAACGGAGTCAGACAAGGTGACTCGTTAAACCCACTACTCTTTAATATAATCATGGACGAAATAATAGAAGCAGTACGTAAAGGTCATGGTTACAGATTGGGGAACAAAGAAACCAAAATATTATGTTATGCAGACGACGCCGCATTAATCGCCGAGACAGAAGACGATCTCCAAAGATTAACACACATCTTCAATACAACACCCAAGAAATACAATATGATAATACCAGCAGAAAAAACCAAATGTATGACAACATCTAAATACCCACTACAATGTAACATCGAAGTTGATGGGAAAATAATAAAGCAGGAAGCAAGGTTCTATCTGGGAATAGATATAACCAGTTACGGTTACAGATATGTTGAAGAGGAAGTACAACAATAAAGCTTAAAAGCAAGTAAAGCGGCTGGATCTCTTAATGACACAATCTGGAAGAACAAACACCTAAGACAAGACACAAAAACAAGAATCTATAAAGCAGCAATTAGACCTATATTCACATACACGGCGGAGACAAGACCTGACACATCTAAAATGAGACGACTACTAGAAACAACATAGATGAAAATACTCCGACGAATATCAGGGAAAAGTCTGTTGGACAGGGAGAGAAGCGAAGACATAAGAAGATCATGCAATGTAGAAGACATAAATGGATGGGTGACAAAACGGAAACAGGAGTGGAACGAACACATTAGTAGAATGGCAGAGGATAGGATAGTACGAATAGCACGAGATAAGTCACCAACTGGACGAAGAAGTAGTCGCAGACCAAGAAAAAGATGGTGCGATAACTTAAACAATTTAGGAGGCTAATATTGAAGAAGAAACAGGCTTTAAAGCCTATATACAAGAAGGAAGAAGAAGAAGAATGATTTGTGCACGTATCAAACTGTTGTGAAATAAATAATACGTTCGACGTCAAAATTATTCATCATTATTCAGGGTGGTAAAGTTATATAGGATGTAAGGGGTAGTGAATGATGTGCAACGTATATCCCCTCCTATCCAAATTTCAACCTCGCCTCCCCGTGTAATGATCATGAGATCATCCGGTGCAACCTGCTTGATAACAAATGAGGAATGAGGCTCTGGCAACCGAGTATCAGCGGTATAACTATATAGTCCTGTCGCCAGTACGGGTACAACGGCCTCCTTAATTCAGATGGACTTACCCAAGTTTTCTTTATGTATTTTGACCCGTAGAACACGAATTTTTTGGGTAACAGTCGATCCGGATGTCGATAAGATTGTTATAAACAAAGAACTTGAGGAATCACATAACAGCGATTTTTCGCAAAACAAAACATGTTTTTGTATTCTTTGGGTCATTCTAAGCAAAAAATTATTTTACAAATTTTTTGGTAGGATGCATAATTTTCGGCATAAACGGGGTTGAACTTTCAAAAAATCGAAAAATTGCAATTTTTGAACCCGAATAACTTTTGATTGAAAAATAAAATAGCAATTCTGCTTACCGCATTTGAAAGTTCAAGTAAAATTCTATCGGTTTTGATTATTTTCATTGCTAGAAATTAATTTTTTTATTGTTAAACAAAGCTATCAACATATAGTGATTGAATGATGTTTTCAATGCATTTCTAATTTGAAATCGAACGAGTAGGCGCGCATACAGAATTTCTACGTACATTACGTCCATTAAAACGCATGCATTGGGCCCGGGAAACACTATGTGTTTATACCTTTATTTAACAAATAAAAACTTATTTTTTAGCAATGCAAACAATCAAAACCGATAGAATTTGACTTGAACTTTCAAATGCAGTAATCAGAATTGCTATTTTATTTTTTAATCAAAAGTAATTCCGGTTCAAAAATTGCACTTTTTCGATTTTTTGAAAGTTTAACCGCGTTTATCTCGAAAACTACGCGTCCTACGAAAAAACTTGTAAGACCATTTTTTGCTGAGAATCACCCAAAAAATACAAAAAAATATTTTGTTTTGCGAAAAATCGCTGCTACGTAATTCCTCAAGTTCTTTGTTTATAACAATCTTATCGACATCCGGATCAACTGTTACCCAAAAAATTCGTGTTCTACGGGTCAAAATACATAAAAAAAACTTGGGTAAGTCCATCTGAATTAAGGAGGCCGTTGTACCCCCCCTGGCGACAGGACTAATAGACCCTAGAGTTAAGAAAATATAATTCTAATTTGCAGAAGGAAAAGGGGCCCCACTGCGATCCACCATTTACATGAAGTATCAAGAATCACCTTGGATTCACAAAACCTCAAAGTAAACATGCAAGCAAAATATATTTGGAACGACATGCCGATCCAACTGGCACTTGGCGCTGTCCGGGGTCTGGGCCTGACAGTGACAAATAGGCTACCGGCCATGAGGAGGTAGGCAACCAGGCAACCCATGTAAACTTGGCTACAGGAAGAATAAAATCAGAACTAAGGCTGAAATTATGGCACCAGATTAAGATTGGTAAATGGAACATAAGGAGATTATTATAGACAGGAAAGCTAACAGCAATAGAAAACAAGTTAAAAAAAACGACTAAGATCCTTTATAAAAGGTATATTTTAAAAATCCCGAAAAAGGGCTACATCACAGAACTAGTTTTCGATTTACTATCACGAACTAGCCCTTTTTAGGGATTTTTCAAAAATACATTTTATAAAGGATCTTAGTCGTTTTTTGTAACATATGGCATACAGCCAACTACAGGAAAACTTTTTCCTTGTGGATTTTTAGAAAACAAGTTATTAAATTCCCTTTTATAGGCCTCCCAGGGACACACTGAAAAGAGCATTTTACGCCAATTAACAATATCATATATTTCTCGGACCATGAAACACAATCAAGAAACTGAGTGACCATAATCGTAAATAAAGCTAACAAAAAATCTGTCAAAGAATAAAGAGCAGTTAGTGATAGAATTCTTGCAGTAAAATTTCAGTCGAATCCAATGGATCTAAACATCATCCAGGTATATGATCCAACGAGTCAAGCTGAAGATGCAATAACCGACAACCTTTACCAAGATCTAAAAAATACCTTACAAAACGCTATCAGCCCATGAAATGACATTCATAAAAATGACCTGCAAAGTGTTGTAGGAAAATACGTTCTCGAAGAAATGAATGAAAGAGGAGAACGGCTTCTAAATTTTTGCACAGATAATACCTGTTTATCTCCAACACAGCCTTTAAACATCACCCAAGACGTGTTTACACATGGCACTCACCAGACGAAAGATACAGGAATCAAATTGACATCCCGATTAAAATCCCAAAGCACATAACAATGTTTTGTATATTCTGATAACGGTTTCCGAAGTGGAAATGTCAAATAAACTTTTAATCCCAAAGTAAAATTGTGTCTTATTCCCAACTAAAATAGTAAAATACATTATGATGCCACAAGAAAATAGCTTAATAATAATATAATAGGGTTGAAGTACTGTGGAAACCAGCAGGACTGAGCTCAGAGTCATTATTCTGAGCTCAGAGTCAGTTTCTTTATTAGACATGTGCCAGACAAGGGAAACATGCATACAATGGACTCTGTAGTATGTACCCTCGGAGATCGCTGGGAAAATTTACACTCAACATGACAAAATTCAGTTTGGCAACACTGTGTGAATGTTGATAGTAACATATCCCTTTTAGGATAAACAGAACTGTAATTTAGTCCAGACAAATTAATATATTTTTTTGCCAACAAAAATGAGATTTTTCAACCAAATAGTGTTTCAAATATGATGTGCAAAATAATTTTTAAATGGGTTCTGCTAACGAGCTTGCTCTTTTGTTATTAAAGTAGAAAAAAAATTTAAACTTCACTCATTACATCATTATCGTCCAGTTATCGTCTTATTTATTTTAACTGTACTAATGTGAGCTCCACACTCTCGCCGAAGTCGATCGAGGTTTAACAAGTACGAGAGTGTAGACGGCCACCTTGTGCAACTTTACCTCACTTCGTTCTACTTCCATTCTCTGTCGTTCTGGCGCGTCCGAGTCAAAGGGATCTTTGTCGGTATCGCACCGCTTGAATGTGTTCCTCGCGAAGTAGAACGAGTGTGTAGAGAGGTACTTCGGACTTCGGTCAACTTTGGCGAAGTAACTTCGCCGAGAGTGTTTAGCGTGGAGCCCGCTTAATATCCGTCGACTAATTCTGAATGATTAATGGGTTGTTAAAACATTTTATCTGTAGCGGCTTCTGGAATGTCTTAAAAATATCGAATTTCAATGATAAAATGCGCATATCCCACCGATCTTCGCTTCGACCATACAGAACCTGAAACAGTTAACCACATCTTGCATGCCTGCGAGGCATTAAATTGCAAGGGGCAAACGCTGCTTGATACTACCAAGTACCTCCAGAAACATTTATAGTACTTATTCACTAGCCCTTACACTCCCGAAACTATGTAAGTTGACATATAAAGTTGTTCAGTCTATTTTTCAATTTATATGGGAACAAAGAGATATACTAATTTTTTTCAGAATTTTGGTATGTCACTTTGACAGATTTTATTGATACTCACGATTGTGTTTTCCAGGAGTATATGCATGACATGCACAATTGTGTGACTGACACATTTGTGAGTACTGGGAGTGTATGACTACTCCCCCTAGAAAACAAAACAAATAAATTATAACATTTTACAACATTTATTAGTAATATTAAGTACACATAATATTGTCATTTATTACAAATGTTAATAACTAGTATATTTTTAACACATTATTTGTTGTGAAAGTTAAAAAACAATTTTGATTTTTGCTCATACAGAGATAAACTTTACATTTGCTACATGAAACTCTTGACCTACTCTTACAGGATTCCAATCTGCAACATAAAGGATTTTTTAGATCTTCCAAGACAGGCCAGTGATTAAAACCATCATATCTTTTGTCAGTGCAAGGTAAAGGTGACGGTCTCATTTTCTTTGGACGAGGGTCTTCATGTTCATCTTCTGTGTCCACGTTTTCTGTATTTGGACTTTTCGTTCCACATAACAAATAATCTGCTAGTTCTAAGCGAAAGGATAATAAATCTTTAATATCTTTTGATTTGTATTGGTTACTTCGGCAGTCGCGACGGTATTCCATCCAACTGTTAACAATAGCTAAATCAAATAGATGTAGGATTACCTTTAATGTCCATTTGCGAGTTTTGAAGAAAGTTCTATAACACTCCATCATCTGATCGCAGATATCGACTCCACCCATCTTTTCGTTGTAAATTTTAATTACGTTTGGACATGGAACCTCTACACGACTAGCACTAGCTTTATCCCATCGTTTGACTAAATGTGTGGGTTCTTGGCCAAAAGCCGTAGATGCCATTAAAACGGATTTATTATCTTTCCATTTAGTGATACATATCTTCTGATCACTGCTAACAACCTGCTCAGACTCGCCTCTTTTCATCTGATTATCTGTTTTAAATGTAAATCCTTTAAAACGATTGTTCATAATAGTTCCTGTGCCATGTATTTGTAGCTCAGATAATTTGAGCAACAAAGGTATCGTCGAAAAATATCTGTCGAAGAATACAAAGCTATTAACCGGTAACGTTTCCACTAGCCTAAGGATGACTGACGGTCCGAGTCCCAGTTCTTTATTTCTTAAATTGGTACTTGTTCCTTGATATATTTCAAAATCTAGGACAGTACCATCACTTTTTGATAAAACGAAATTTTTTAAACCCACAGGTCTTGGTTTATTTTTTACATATTGCCGAAGAGCACATCGACCAAGAAACGGAATCATCTGTTCGTCTATTGAGAATGCAGCTTCAGATTCTCTCTTTAATTCCCGACATCGGCTTCTGACTAAATCGATCATTGGCTGAACTCTCCGCAGACGATTATTTTTTTTAATTTCTTCTGTTACCGTGCATACATCCACAATATGAAGATTGACTCTCAAGAGGTACAACCTATCTCTTGGAATCGCATCCGCAATTACAGGAAGTTTAAAGCGACTGCTCCAATATAAATGAATTCGAGGGAATTTTAAACAACCCATCACTGCATGGATTCCAAAAAAATTTTTTATTTCTTCAGGAGTTACTTTGGGTTTAAGTTCCCGTCCGTGTTTTTGTAAATAAAATTGTGCAGTACGTTCTGCACACAGTTGAAAAAATGAGTTTCCTAAATACTTTTCAAAGTAACACCATGGTGTTAAAACTTCAGTGGGATCTGGAAGTATTGTTTCGGGTATATTTTCATTTTTAAATGGATTAGTTCTACCCCAATTTAGCATTGATGATTTTTGGAGATTTTGTACAGTACTGGGAACTGCTGAATCATTTTCGTCTCCACTTTCATCAGATTTATCACTTTCTTCAATTTCATCATCTTGTACACACAAATTCTCCTCTTCAGACGGTACCCAATCATCATCATCATCTTCGAGTTCAATTTCCAAATCGGAATCAATTTCATCCAGCAGTTCGTAGATTTCATCTGGATGAGCAGCCAGTCTCGCCATGTCAACTTTTCTAGTTGTTCCTGAAAAAGAAACCCTTGTTATCAGTTTTGTTCACTGAATCATTATTTATTTTTTTTACATTGTTACACCATTTACTCCCGGCCTACATAAACGTGAAACACTTCAAAACTTACATTGACACCGCTCACTCCTGACCCTCACAAACGTGTTGTTCTTCAAAACACGTTTGTGGATTTGTAACCTCAAATTAGTATTGAATGATTTTGTCTAAATAGGTAAACATACACAATTTGTGACGACTATCCACCAAAATAAATATTTTAAAACAAATAAAAATGTGTACTTACGTCTAAAAGCCATATTAACACACTTGACAAAAAGTCGTTACCATTCACTGAACAATATCATACGGATCTAAGCAAATTTTCGGGAATCTCCCGCGACAATATGATAGACACGTGCACCCACTATCGTGTCGTAGAGCAGCAACTGGTGCAAAATGATATTTTAAACCTAATATCACTTATAAATAAGACGCTCACAATTGTGAGTGTATGGAGCGTAAGGGCTAGACCTTTACAAGCTGTTGCAGAGATGTAGTGTTTCGATAGTCAATGAAATTCTGTATTTGTAGTTTTATTGTATAAGTATGTATGTAGGATCGATTCATAGTTCTTTCGAAATCTGATTTGGAGTCATTGTCGTATCCTCTTCTGTTTTATGTAGTGTTTGTGCAACTATCCCGTTTGTTACTTTAGACACCATAGTTACGACACCATTAGTTATGAGACTAAGAATTAGCTGGGTCAACAGAGTTTTTCATCTGATCAAAAAGAAAAATCTTTTACATTCATGTACATTTTTTTGAACTAGTATTTTTTGTATTCGGCCTATCTAAAAAAACAATATTGTAGAACAGTTCATCTGGTCTGGTTAATAAAAATGCGTAACCGGCAATTGCTACCGGTAGTAAGGTGTAATAGCAATGTTAAAATTTCGTTAGAGTTCACATAAAACAATCCTTCTATGGAACATTAGTACCTGAAATGACGTGATAGACGCCGTATTCAGTTTCATTGACTAAAAATATGTCGTTACACACGCTAGACGAGGTTCTGAACTCGGCTTCGGCTTCTAAAATACGTACCTCACTCTTTCAAGGTTAACTAGATAGTTTCGAACATACCTACTGAATTTTGCATAATATGTGACCAACACAATTACAGATATTTTTACGCCACAAAAATTTTGGTACGGAGATCAAGTTTTTGTGGAACGGAATAAATCCCTGTTCTTCCATTTGGTGTTTTCTGTTTTTTTACCGACTTTATTATTGGTAGACAATAATAACATATGGAACATACATACTAGGCCAGGGTAATAAGGCAAAAATATACCCTGTTCGTGACACTTCAACAGCCAGGATAATGAAGCGATTTTTCGACAGGTAATACCTACCTATTCAGAACAAATTGTAACTATTTTCTGCGTAGGATCTGGCGGCTATTTTTATTTATAAAACAATTGTAGTGTCAAAACACGGCGTTTTTCCTTTTTTATCAAATCATTTGAAAACAGTGAAACTTATGGTTTTTCTAGTACAAACATCTTTGGAAAAACCTTTAAAATTACGTATTACAAAGGTTGATATACTCATTTATTGTTAATATAATTGCGAAAAAAGGTCGAAATTGCAAAAAAAAATTAATTTCGCAATAACTATTGCAAAAATTAGTATACAGCTTTCAATTTTTTTTTAAATGAGGGTTCTTTGGTGTTTAATATGTGACAAAAATGTCAAAGCGATTCATTCAATTGTTTAAATTTTATTCAAATAGTTTATCTTAGAGAGCTTTTTTTTGCAATAACATAGGTCAGAAAAAAATTATATTAGAACCATTCTACAGGTGTCAAATGAAAGAGCGTTAGCTTAACTTTCAAATTGGTTTAAATAAAGTGAATAAAAAATGCATTTATTTGTAATAAATAATTATGCAAAAGTATCGTCAATTTTTCCTTATAAACTTTTTAAGTAAATTTTTTCAAAAAATTTTTTTGCCGTAGGTGTACAACTACAAACTAATGTTATGTTTATAATATTTGATAAAAAATTGTAATAAATATACTAATATACATAATTTATTATATAAAAAAATAAAAAGTTTATAAGGAACAATTGACGATACTTTTGCATAATTATTTATTATTAATAAATGCACTTTTTATTAACATTATTTTTTTCTGACTTATGTTATTGCAAAAATTCTCTGGGATAAACAATTTGAATAAAATTTAAACAATTGAATGAATCGCTTCGCTTTGAAATTTTTGTCACATATTAAGCACCAAAAAACCCTCACTTGACAAAAATTTCAAAGCTGTAGACTAATTTTTACAATAGTTATTTTTTATTTACAATAGCATTTAATTTTTTTAAATAAAATCTGAGATAAATAACGAAGATTTACGAAAACACTATGACAATTTACAAATAATTTTTAGGACGTTAGCTCCATAGACCTTTTCGAGGAAATTTTGATATAGAGATATTTTTAGTACAAAACAGAGTTTTAGTTACAGAAAATCTGTAAAATCCTAGCGCCGGGACTGGTTGTACGTATTTCAGGTATGTACTTAATGTTGATAAGAAAATTACCATCTTTAATTATTAGTAGAATATTTTCTTTCCCTAATTAATGGCAGATAATTTTGTCTTTTTATTGAAAACAAAAAACCCAATACACGAATAAACTGTCCAAAGCCTGCTCTGCAACACCCAAGACTCATTTTAATGATCGGTTTTCAATTAGAGATGCAAATATGTACCTTTCATTTATCTAGCTAACGAGATCTGTAATCATAACTTCTGTAGTCAACACTTCTCGTACTATGAATACTGATCAGGTCTTAGACCAGGGTATTTAGAACAAAAAAACACCAGAATAAATCGATTTTTAAATACAACACCTAGAGACTTGCAACTTCTTACATTGTGTTCAGGATGACGTCAGGAAAAAAGTCTACTATCCGCTGGGGGCGTTAACTATGATTATAAGTCACGTGGTACACATTGACGTCGCGTGGGACGATCTTATGTGTATGCTTTATGTGTGATTTACAAAAACAAGAGATTATTTAAAATTTTACTATTAATTTTGTGCTAATATATCATTACATTAATAGAAAGCTATAAATACTCTATATACTCTATATATGGTAGAAAACGTCTGTTATAATATATAAATATATTAGTCTAAGATACGATATAAGGTCGATTTGTACCGATATGTTTAATGGATAAAAATGATGGGATATTTAATTTAGCATGTTCACAATTACAAAAAACAAGGGTTGCCCGATCTAGTCTAATCCGAATTAAAAAATGACATTTTTTTATAAATTAAAAAAAAATTTTTTCGACCCGGCAGATATTATTTCAGATTTTTTGGATCATTCTAAACAAAAAAGGTCTTTTGTAATTTTTCTCCAAAGTTGATCATTTATAAACAATTTAAAACTGAAAAAAAGAAAAAAAAAGATGACGATTTTTAAGGCTCAAAAACTTAAGTATAAAATATCATTTTTAAAATTACGAAGTACCTAAATTCCAGTTAAAACCTTATTCTATCAGTTCTTGGTAAGTCTTTTGGACTTATTTATTTCATTCTAAAATATTGTTTTTTAGTTGTTAATGCCCGTCTCCCCATAAGAAACCTTCCTCATTAACAATTACAAAAATATGTTTTAGTATAAAACATGGCTAAAATTCTTATCGAGACCTGATAGAAAAAGGTTTGAACTTGAATTTATGTACTTGATGATTACAAAATAGTTATTTTTCTAACTATGTAGTGCGGAAAGTGATACTTTCACGCACGAGACTGCCGTTGACCCGAACGACGCGATAGCGGAGTTCGGGCAAGCAGTCGAGTTCGCCTTCGGCTCGTGAAATTAAAACTGTCAAAGTGTCACGAGAGCAAAAATTCTATATTAATTTCAGAGGTCGAGTGCAATTTGTTGCGATTATTTCATGAATAAAACTGTTCAAAACCAAAATTTTATTGTAATTTATTTATGTAAGTACCATTAAACACACATTTTTTATAAATATTTGACGATTGAAAGTCATTACTTTTATAATTTTTAAAACATTAATTGTCATTAATGTCACTGAATGTATTTTTTCGTAGCAACGAAGGGCATCTGACGTAATATACTTAACGACGGGAGATTATCAAAAATTATCGATTTAATTCAGATTTCTGTAGCTTTTTATTGGTCAGAATCTCTTATGAATGAAATAATCAGTAGTAATTGCACAAGAGCTCTAAAATTATTGAATTTTTTCCGAGTGACACTTTGACAGTTTTAATTTAAATTATGTCAAAGTGTTACGAGGTCAAAAATTCTTTATTAATTTTAGAGATCGAGTGCAATTTGTTGCGATTATTTCATGAATAAAACTGTTCAAAACCAAAATTTTATTGTAATTTATTTATGTAAGTACAAATTAGTACAATTAAACACACAGTTGTTATAAATATTTGACGGTTGAGAGTCATCACTTTTATAATTTTTAAAACATTAATTGTCATTAATTTCACTGAATGTATTTTTTCTTAGCAACGAAGGGCATCTGACGTAATATACTTGACGACGGGAAATTATCAATTTAATTTAGATTTCTGTAGCTTTCTATTGGTCAGAATCTCATATGAATGAAATAATCAGTCGTAATTGCACAAGAGCTCTAAAATTATCGAATTTTTCCCGAGTGAGTGACACTTTGACAGTTTTAATTTCACGACCCGAAGGGGAGTGAAATTATGTCAAAGTGTCACGAGGGCAAAAATTCGATAATAATTTTAGAGATCGAATGCAATTTGTTGCGATTATTTCATGAATAAAACTGTTCAAAACCAAAATTTTATTGTAATTTATTTATATAAGTATAAATTAGTAGAATTAAACACACAGTTGTTATAAATATTTGACGGTTGAAAGTCATCACTTTTATAATTTTTAAAACATTAATTGTCATTAATGTCACTGAATGTATTTTTTCGTAGCAACGAATGGCATCTGACGTAATATACTTGACGACGGGATATTATCAAAAATTATCAGTTTAATTTTTATTTCTGTAGCTTTCTATTGGTCAGAATCTCCTATGAATGAAATAATCGCGCTAATTTCATTAAAACATGAACACAATAAGATAAATTTGAAATAAATTAGTAAATAATATCTAAATATTAGTTTATTGCATGTATTATAATATATGTACAGTAAAACCTCGATATAACGGACTAATTGGGGGGAAGTGGTGTCCATTATAGCCGCAAGTCCGTTGTATAGAAATAGGTTTAAAATAAATAAAAAAAAACGCTTATTTTAAAGTTTTGTACGCACTTTTGAAGTTTGCGTTTTTTTATAATTAGAAATGTGTCCGCATTATGCTACAATAAAAATTTTATTGAAATTCTTTGGGGATGTGTTGGGAAATACAGCGACTTTTTTTCATATTTGGCCGGATTTTCTTGTCCGTTATATCCGAAGTCCGTTAAATAGAGGTCCGTTATATAGGGGTTTTACTGTATTATAATGCCATATTACAAGGTATTTTACTTTCCCGCACGCCGTGCGGAAAGGAAAGGAAAGACAGGACTCGAGTTCTCTGAAAAGACCATTTTTGTTTAATGTGGTTAAGATAAACACCTGAATAGAAGATAATTACCATTTCCGAAAAAATGTATTTTTAAGGAATTATTTCATGATGAATTTTGAAGGGGGCTTTTTTTCGGGGCTATTTTGTCGGGGCTATTTTGTCGGAGCTATTTTGTGTGCGGGATATTATGTCGGGGCTATTTTGTCGGGGCTTTTTTGACGGGGCTATTTAGATGGGGTACCGATACCTATATATAAATTTTTATTAAAAAAAATT
This sequence comes from Diabrotica virgifera virgifera, assembly GCF_917563875.1. Lineage (NCBI taxonomy): Eukaryota > Metazoa > Arthropoda > Insecta > Coleoptera > Chrysomelidae > Diabrotica > Diabrotica virgifera. The sequence goes on along the minus strand of NC_065446.1, from coordinate 231,880,932 downwards.
TCTTAAAAGATCCAAGTTAGACAAAAACTTTACATCACATATTAATGAACGTTTTCGGTCTTAGCTGCCCATCATCAGGTTAAACTCTAGATCATAGTAGTTAAAACTAGCCACAGGAATTGGTCGCATGACCTTTGAAAAACAAATTTTAAGCCATATTTGCTGAATTTATCATTGTACATATTTTGTATAATGAAAATGGTAATGTGCTTTGCCCCGGATTGTAAACACTATAGTGAAAGAGGGATATGTAGATTCTTTGTGTTTTCAAAGGATCTGATTGAAAAGAAGAGGTGGATGTCATTACTAAGGTAGTACCTAAATTATAGTGAAGAAAAAGAACTGAAAAAAAACTAAGTTTTCAATCTAATAGCACATAAAACAACATCCAAAAATGTTACTCTACATCCTACCAGATTGAAAACAATGGGAACCTTCTCTGGTAACACCTCCGAAGCTTCTACAATTTGCAAGCCATACGGATGCTGAGACTAAGGGAGATAAGGGGAATTTTACCATTTATAATTCACGTCCAATCTGCTCAGCGCGGTAAAGTTCCCTTCGTACGACAATCAGAGTAAACATGTAAATCAAAAATAATGAATAATCATTTTCAATTTCGTTGCAACACGAAACTACAGCCGCATCATTATTCCAGTTCAATTAGAGAGTGCAGCAAGCACCTCTACCGGTTTCGAAACTTATTAGTCTCTCAACAGGAGGCACATATGCTGCTCTCTCTGTCCCAAATAGGACAAACCCCGGCGTGCAGTCACGGATTGCAACGAACGAAATGGCAGGGATGCCCTAGCGGCAACTGCTAGCAAAAACCTAAGTTTTCAATCTAATAGCACATAAAACAACATCCAAAAATGTTACTCTGCATCCTACATTAAGTTGGATTATGACAAAAGTTGAGTAACATTTTTGGATGTTGTTTTATGTGCTATTAGATTTAAAACTTAGTCTTTTGCTAGCAGTTGCCGCTAAGGCATCCCTGCCATTTCGTTCGTTGCAATCCGTGACTGCACGCCGGGGTTTGTCCTAGTTGGGTCAGAGAGAGCAGCATATGTGCCTCCTGATGAGAGACTAATAAGTTTCGAAACCGGTAGAGGTGCTTGCTGCACTCTCTGATTGAACTGAAATAAAGATGCGGCTGCAGTTTCGTGTTGCAACGAAATTGAAAATGGTTATTCATTTTTGATGTGCCTCTGCAGTCACTCTGAGAACTAGGTACTTCAAGAGTCTTCTCAATTCAGGATCGTCAATTCGATTTATTTTTTCCTAAATGCCCTGGTCTATGAATACCGATCAGGTCTATAAAAAAACCGATCTATGATAAATGCAGCGGGTGTGAATGTTGGTTGGTGGCGTTTACAGAGTTGACCTTTGACCTAATTAACACTGCCACTGCCAGCTATTAGTTATTGAATTAGAAAATGGTTATCACCTACTTTCAGCGGCAATTACCAATTTGTTTTTGATAATTTTGTACGGATTAAACCATGGGAAGTCGGCTTTTAATTGATGAAATAGCCGTGAATCTTTTATTACAAAAGTACTAAATTAAGATTTTCAGCTAGTTACACCGGTCGTCGATCAAGGTTTTTAACTATCGGGGAACGTACTCTTGCTTGCATGGCAGGAAATACTTGAGATTTTTTGTTTTGTCTGTCATACACAAAGTACTAATGAGGAATCATTTGAAGTCTGTTATCGGTATACTGCCGATAAACTTGCGCTTCAATAAAATATTCTTAGGCTGTGGTCTCCAATAAACGCTGTAGGCTGCGTACAACGTCATGCCGTAGGAAAGTTGTTCATTTTCGCTACTTTTAACTTTAAAGGACAAAAGCTATCTTACAACTGAAAATAGTTCAAAAAGAGTCATTCTAAAACAAATTCAAATTACTGGAGACCACCGCCTTACATTAGAAACAAATGAGGCTGCCCACATTCTCGTTCTTGTTAAGACAGGATCGGCAAAGAGAGGTAGAAAATACATACTAGTGAAAAGAAAAGATTACTGATACCCCACGTTACTGAGAAATTAATAAATTTACTTTTTGATAAATTCGATCGAACCTGTCCCTTCGAGTATCGAGAGTACACCACTAGTGTGAGAAATTTTAGTAAGTTGGCTAATTCATACAATAACAAAAATTCAACACAACGTCGTCACTCCACTCCATAGTAAAATTACCACGGCACTTACCTACTGTACCAGCACCTCCTAATATGTATCAGCTCTGAACCGTGTTCATTTACCGACAATCGATGGAAGAGCTCGCGCCGGTCATAAATAGAGGGTGCGGTCCTAGCCCAAGGATAGTGAATCACAAATTTTGAGGAAAATAACACCATTGTTACGTTGTGTATATTCCCGTCTTTTGTTTTTATCCATTTCTATTACACATTTTCTCCAACATGGAAGAGAAGTATCCAAATTTCTCAAATGTGGTCTCGAGGTAACGAAGTACAAAAACTCGAAGAAGTACCACAAAATTTTTATATTAAAAGGTCATACAAGGACGCGTTTCGGCTCATAACAAGCCATCATCAGCTTAAAATACAGGAACAAAAACAAAGGACTGATCAGACCAGGAAGGAGGAAGAATCCACTAGTTTACATTATACCTATAGTTCCACAAACTTCATTATTAGGTTTTTTAAGCTATTTTAACATTTCAGTTGTAATTTGACTGCAAAAATTGTGTAAAACTACTACATTGGGAGGAACCATCTTGTGGACATCTTGCTCTGTATGTGCTACTGCATTTACGTCATCAGCAAATGCGAGAAAAATCTCCTCTGGCAGCTATATTTGGTTTGACTCTGCTATGGATTTTTCGCATTGCATATTCCAATGCTAGATTAAATAGTAATTGGGCCAGCGGTTCTCCCTGTCTGAGTCCGGTGTTTCAGCTGAACGCCTTTGAAGTTTTGCCCCCTATTCTAATTTGTGCAAAGGAATTGTATTTGAGATACAGGCTATCTAAAGAGAAGGAAGAAAGCGACCCATTTCTATAATGCCACAGTAAACGTGTATAGGACTCATCACTCGATAGAATCTCAGTTTATTTACTGATAACGTTTAATGATAGCTACCCAATTCCATCTAATACAACATACATATAAGACAACGCAATCCCAATTTCCATAATTTATATATAATTCGATGTGTTTCTTTTCTTGGCCGTAAAACTATCAATAATTGCACTATCGACCATCAGCGAATGCCTGCAGCTCGCGCGGCTGCCTTGGATAATAATGGCCTGTGCCTCTAAAACTACTAGGAACTTCTTGTGTGAATAAATATATTGCCGCCTCAGTAAGTATAAAGGAAAACGCAAAGGCGTATGCAACAACGAACGTTTAGAGAATCGAGTAAATGGAATAAAAAAAGAACGATGTAGAAAAAATTATATAAACATATTAGTTTTGTTTCTTTCGTCATTCATAATATTCTAAAAAGAAAATTGTTCCAATTGGTATCAATTAACGTCATCTGTTCAAAAATTATTCAAACTATGAGGGCTAAGTGTCATAAGTTGTCTCTCGGGCTCTATGGAAAAATAATAAAAAAATAAAATTGAAAAAGAGACGACATTATTATGTAAAAGAACAAAATAGCTTATGTGCAGGAAGATCATGTATAGATCAAGTATAGATAGCATTTTTTCTCTAAAGCAGGTTATTAGAGAAATATTAGTCCACAACCTTTCCACTCATATAGAATTTATAGATCTGACAAAACATATGAACGTGTACCACTTTCAATGCTCTGGGCAGCAATAAAAAAAAGGAATAAAAAAAATAGTATATACCGTAAAATATGTTTACAGGCGCTCTCAGTGTTGAGTATGAAGTGCTTTAATTTGATCAATCCAATCGAAAAAAAAAAACAGAAAAAAAAGTAGAAAAAGTAAAGACATACAAATATCTGGGAACCTGGGTTGATGACAAAAATGACCAAAGCAAAGAAATTAAAGTCCGAATTGAAAGTGCAAGGCAAGCATTTATAAAAAATGAAGATACTGCTTACAAACAAAGACCTTCAGTTGCCTCTCAGATTGAGGGCTCTAAGATGCTACATATTTTCTATATTACTATACGGAATGAAAGCTTGGACATTGAAAAGGCAACACATCAGAAAAATAGAAGCGTTCGAAATGTGGTGTTACAGAAGAATGTTGAAAATTCAGTGGGTTCAAAGGATTACCAATGTTGAAGTGCTACGACGTTTAAATAAGGAGTTAGAAATTATGAACAGTATAAAAACAAGAAAACTAGAATATTTGGGTCACATTACCAGAGAAGAGAAATATGAGCTGCTCAGAGTTATTATGCAAGGAAGGATCCAAGGAAGAAGAAGCATAGGAAGAAGACGCATCTCCTGGCTGAGGAACCTTAGAGAATGGTTTAACTGTAGTTCATTACAACTGTTCAGAGCAGCAGTCAACAAAGTGACCATAGCCATTATGATATCCAACCTCCGCTAGGAGATGGAACTTTAAGAAGAAGAATCGAAGACGACAGATTGGACGCTATATGACGATCAAGCCATTATACCGGAAGACGAGAGTATAGAGTTAAACTAACTTAGAAAACTGGAAGAGCCAAATCCTTACAACTAATGTACAAAAAAGACTACTTAGTTGCAAGGGAAAATCTAGAAAGTCTGCAAATAAAAAGTAGAAGAATTTATAAAACAATAATGGACAGTATTCGGTTATACGGCGCTGGTAGGCCTGGATCCCGCGTACCAAAAAAAGTTGGTTAATAGCAAGCTGAAAATTTGTTAATAGCTTAACGATGTCTAGTCGGACAAACTTTGGTGTATGCGAACACTGGAACAGGGGAAATTTTAATTATTGTGGAACAGGTTACAGGTTTCTAACGTCAGA